>NC_045152.1:30856607-30989107 GCF_900700415.2 Clupea harengus | reverse complement strand
CACCTAGGACCTCTCTAGACAGACCTATGTTAGAACCCTCTTTCTTTCCCATAATTGTGTGCTATTAAATTGCTCTGCTCGCCAGTGTCAACACATTTCCATATCACATTAAATGAGACTTTTATTTTGAACAGAAGCTTTTAGTTTGAGGAGGTCCTTCCGAATGAAGACACCCTGCTACAGTTTCATGCTTGGTAAGTAGGCTGCACTGTTACTTTCCTCTTGTCTAACGCTATCCTTTGTTTCTATATAAATATCCTCAGTATGTGATTTATTATGGAAAAATAATAATATATTATGATATATATGCGCAACTCAATGCTCTTCTCTTTGCTCTTCTCCTGTCATTTAGAGCGTGTTGTCTAGGGTGAAGCCATTATGATTGATATTACAAATAGGAAGGTTTTAGACTAATTTATGGCATTTGTTTCAAGTTTGATGGATAACTATACTTGGACCTTGCTTGCCATGGTAAAGTTAGTTGGCAAAGTTAACATACAAAGGACATACCAAAAGTCAACAAAATTGTCTTCAAACTCTCGGATAACGGACGTTGCAACTTCCTGGTCCCAGCCAACGCTTTGTTTATCTCTGCTTGCAGCTTGGGTGGGCCGCATTAAAGGAAGACTGGAAGATTTTTTAACCTGGGTCCGTGGTAACATTAGTTTGCCAGCTAAAATGCAGATTGGTTATTTTGGCTGTTGGACCAAACCAAAAGGTTTGTGATATACAAATTAAATTTCATATCTGGCTTGTGCTATAATCAGTTATGCGAAATATGTGCCAAATGAACCATCTTTGCCAGCAATGTTTGCACTGCTGCTGGATTGCTGGTTCAGTGTTTATATAGATACATATAAAGTTTCCTCTAACCTGTCCTCCTGAGTATCACAGTTTGCGATATGATGGGACAAACCATTTACATCCATAGATACATTCTCAGCTCCGTTTTATCTTAGTTTAACCTTAGTTTGCTTGTCAACGTTAACTTGTGACCTTCCATTTAGGTCCTTTAAGTTTATTATGTAAGACAGCCATTTCACCTCTTTGTGACTGCTGAAAACTGTTGGTGGAGATAAGGCAAAGTCGTAATTATAAAACTTGCTTAGTCACATCACAAAAGCCCACAAATTGGTTTAACTCTGTCTCTGTTTAATACTCTGTACAGTAGGTTTGTATACGTGCAGTAGTTTCAGTGGAGTGTTATGGTATGGTGTGATCTGTGACTAATATACGCCCATACTGAAACCTCTAACCCAGAGTGGAGATGATACACTGTTTACACACATTATGCATTTACTTCCCTTTAACACATGTATATATCCTTTTCCACATCCTTGAATATCAAGACTTTGGATTTTGGATCAAGGATTTTGATTCTCATTTCTGATTTTGTCTGTAAGATGACTCATGTTGTCAGAAGCCTGGGGATGAACAAAAAACTAAATCCAAGTGCTGAAACATTTATTTACCAAGGGTGGTGAGCCAGGAGCAGGTACTGTCTTTGGTACTTTGTCCTTTTACTATTTATTTTATTATCCATATTTATGAATATGTAACTTATTATTTTAATAATCAGTTAAAAAGCAACACCCAAGGAAAATGAATGCAGATGTAATGTAATGTAATGTTCCATATCCTATAGTTTGAATTTCACATTTAAAATAAATCTTTAAATAAATGTTAGTCAATAGCAAGGGTCACGGTTGGAATTCAGTTTAAGGGTTTGGGTTGGCATTATATTTAGCAGCACTTGGCAATGACAACCAAAGGTTTGATCACCACTGAATTGTATCTGCTTTTTTGTATACTAAGCAGCATGTCAGATAGTTATATCCAAAACTAATCATATTTAATTAAATGCATTTATTTTAGTCTGTGTACATTTAATCTTTTCCCCTCTTTCATCCAGGGCAATGACATCTACTGATATCCCCAAAAAATGGGTCATCATTTTTCTTCTATCTTTGTTTTTGCTTGTATTCTACATAAGCAAGATTGAATGGACAAAGACTTCAGATTTACCTCAGAAATCACCAGCTGTCCACTCTGCAAGGGAAAACAGTACTAATGAAAAAGATACCATTCTCCTCATCTGGTTTTGGCCTTTCAACAGAAAATTTGACCTGAACGCTTGTGAATCAGAATTTCATATCAAAGACTGCCAACTCACCGATGACAGACGTCTGTACTCCAGCGCTGACGGAGTGCTCATCCACCACAGAGATATTGCCAGGGATCTGTCAAATTTACCCAAACTGCCACGCCCATACTTCCAAAAATGGATATGGATGCTCTTTGAGTCTCCTCAGAATTCGCAAAGAGTTCCAGGGCTGGACAACCTGTTCAACGTCACGATGAACTACCGGCAGGATGCTGACATTGTCGTGCGTGAGCAGCTGGAGCTAAAACCCCAAGAAACTGAGGAGGAGCCACTGAAAAATAAATCTAAAAAGGTTTGCTGGATTGTAAGCAACTGGAATGAGAATCATGCACGAGTGAAATATTTTAATGAACTTAAAAAGCACATCGCTGTTGAGGCATTTGGCAATCATTTTCAACGTACGCTTAGTAAAGAGGAGTATACACAGACCATGGAAAGCTGTAAGTTCTACCTTTCATTTGAGAATACACATGAACGTTCAGACCACACAGCAATTGACTACATAACTGAGAAACTATACAATCCACTCCGTTTGGGAGCAGTACCTGTGGTTTTAGGGCCACCTAGACATTCATATGAGAAGTTCATACCCAAAGATAGCTTCATTCACGTGGATGACTTCAATAACCCAAAAGAGCTGGCGGACTATTTAAACATGCTGGATCAGGATGAAGATAAGTATCACCAGTTCTTCAGTTGGCAAAAGCACTTCAGAGTGACCAAAGTCAACTTTCCACTGGAGCACGCATGCCGGGCATGTCAGTATATCCAAAACAAGAAAAGCTTTCAAGTTTTCACTAATCTCAACAAATGGTACTGGGGATAAGGACTATTTATTATGATATTATAACTGCTGAAGAAATACTTTTACAGTTGCAATAAGTCATCCTAACACACACCCAAATCCACACAACACCTAGATTATTGTGCTATAAATATTTATGATCAGAAAAATGTCTGTACATTTTGGAAATTATTATTTTTTTAAACGACAAACTTGTCACCATTAAAGATGTACAAATGTATTAGTAGCTGTACAAATTTCAGGTCAGACGAGCGACTTTTTTTGAGAGTTGTAAAGAATTTTTTTATGAGAGTTGTAGATCACACGGACGAGAGCGAGCGGGCACGGTGACTGAGTGACTGCCAATGGGAGTGAAGGCAGCATGATGCACATTGCTGAAACTTTAACCTCAACTGGAATCAAAGATGGCGGGCCAAACTCCGTAGACGATAGTGTTTATATAAATGTGATTTGTTTGGCTTTTTTCCCCTTAGATTTTTTTTAAAGATACTGTACAATCTAAAAACTCTGTTATTGTAACAAAATAAATACATCTGAGGTGATTTGCAAGGCATCTGCCAGCTAACTATCTCATCTTGGCACATTCATTCACAATCCGTTTTTTCAGGAATGAACTCAATTGACACCTCTGTTTTAAAATATTAGTGGTAAACCTGTGCATTTTTTAAAATACACTGGGATACTTTCATCAGTGTTTTGTCTATTTGTTGTTTAAACTTTGTTGTTAACTGTTTGAAACTGATTTCCTGTTTCGTATCTGCAACATTGTGTAAAACTACACAGCTGGGCGAGTGCCATCAAGTTTAGTTCTGTTTTCTAACGGCACCTCTAAAAATAGACCCAACCAAATTCCTTTAGCGGTTTAACTATTTCACTGCTGAAACTGCACAGTTGGCCTCAGTATGTTGCATGTTGAGAAAGAAAATGCAGGAAGTTAGAATGCTCTATCTATGCGCTCTCATGTTATCATTCACTGCTCACAGATTTGTAAATGTTATCTCTGATGATATTTATCTTGGAATAAACAGTGTAAACAGAGTGTGTGTGACTGTAACCTGAAACTAACCCTAAAATGTGTAAACTATTCGTGTGATAGCAGAATTCTGACGTCTAAAAACCATCCTATTTAGACAGTGTGAAGCCAACTCCAACTTCTTTGAAATACACTGTTATTGTCAGCTGACAGCATCACATGATTGGTCTTAACTACACTAAGAGCGGCTTGGTTTAAATACATACACCAACACAGTCAGCAAGAGATGATGCTCTATCTCTTTTCAGATGACCTGGCCCTATGATGTTAAGTTTATTTATTAGGGTATTTGGATAAGGTAGCTATATGGGTATCCTATAATGGGTATTATAGGTTTAGCATACTGTATTGTATATTTATCTTGTATATTGAGTAGGGTTATTACTAACTATTTACTAATCGAGAGTGAGGTCATGCCGGGAAATATCAAACTGAGGCTTTAACGTCCGAGCGATAGCGAGGTTGATACGCCAAAGCCGAAGTTTAATATTTCCCGGCATGACCGAACGGTCGAGCTTAGTAAGTTGTTTATTATATATTTAACTGAATGGAAATAGTGCAATCAACAATTTTGTCAGTTCTTGACTATGGTGGTGACATTGTTTACATGTATGCTGCACCCTCTACCTTAAAACTCCTGGACTCTGTATACCATAGTGCTATTCGCTTTGTCACAGGAGACGCTTTAAGGACCCACTATTGTAATTTATACAAGAATGTTGGTTGGTCCCCTCTAGCAGACAGGAGGGAAAAACACTGTCTTTTATTTGTTTATTAAGCCTTAGTGGGGAAACTGCCTAATTATCTTATGTCACTTTTAAAATTAAAATCCATCAGTCATAACACACGGTCACAGAGCCTCATCTCACTTGAAATCCCCCTTACTAAAACTAATATAGGTAAAATAGCTTTTAAGTTCTTTGCTTCCCATAAATGGAACACTGTTCAAGAGGACTTGAAACTAACCAAGTATTTGTCTGTCAACCAATTTAAGAGAGTTTTAGATGCTAAGGATGTGCCTCAGTGCTGTTGTTCTCTGATGATTCTGATGATTCTCTGATGATTCTGATGAATGATTCTCTGATTTTTTTATTTTCATCTGTATTATGTACCCTCAATCAGGGCATTGCTGCAAAAGAGCCCTGTGCTCAGTCAATTCTCCCTGAAAAAATAATGATGATGATGATATGGCATTTTTCGCTCCTTTCATTTTGTAAATGAAAAGAAATGGTCATTTTAAATAGAAAACATGTCGTTTTGTAATCTTCTAGAGTTATATTCCTCTGAAATTTTACTCCCAGGAAATGTTTAAATGAAACATACATCTAATGTATAATTATTACAGAGCCATTAGGAGTTTTTACGAACAAACATAGTGCCTCTCATGGCATCTAAGTATAATTAAGTGCTGTCAAAATGAATGCGTTAATTTGCCATATTAAAAAAAAGACTGATTTTATTATTATTTCTGTTATTGCATATGTAATAGTGGAAACAAGCTTAGTTGAATTCACAAGCTTGCAAGTTTACCCTCCACCCTCCAATCTCCCTACACAAAAGTATCTCTTCCTCTCTGCGTCTTTGTCTCTATGCCTGTTTCAAAATAAAAGTCCATTCACACTTTACGAGCTACACTTAAGCTGGCAGTCAATTGTAATGGCCTTGATAGTTTTATTTGAAATCTGTAGTTCATAGGAGAGAATCTGTGTTCAAAGTAAAAAATTCGCTAGTATTTAAATTAAAATAGATTTCCTTGGTGTTGGTTGTACATTCATTCTGTGGTCTTACATGTAAATATCCATTATAACAAGTTTCATTTGATATGGATATTGATATGGACATGTTCTATGCATAAGTGACTCAAAAACTGAGTTATAGGGAGAATTCCGTATAAAAAGGTGACAGGCAACCAACAGCTTTTCTGTGTTTAAATGTAATCATAAAGCTTTCCCCTGGTGTGTTTTCTAAGTCACAGGAAATGTGAGGTGTGTTTAGCCATCTGTGTGACGCAGGATGACACAGCAGAGGCGCCAGTCATCCACCACAGCTTTAAAGAGAACTGCTAGTGCTCTGGACCATAGGAAGTCTGATGAACACACAGGGTAAAACAGGGGCAGGATTTGTTGCTATAGGACAATTGGCGGATGAGAGAGATGGGCGTCAGTCAGTCCCTGAAGAGGTTGTATATTGCATAGATTACTTGAATAGAAGAATTTAGTGGATACAATAACATAGGAATAGGCTGAATGCAGCAGCCAATGAAACAAAAAGCTCTGAGGAGTAAACGGCTTGTTATACTTGACATGTAAATTCTATGTAAAATATGTAAAACTACTTACCTCCATATCCAATCAAGCTCCTGATATCAGACACAGCAGGTTTGGTGCTGCAGGTTTGTGAATAGGGCCCATTGCTACTTGACAGATGTACCACTAGGGCAACTACTAACATACTTTAATGTTCTTTTCTTCAATTCCAGTGAGTTACAAACCTGCTGTATCTGATTTCAGGAGCTTGATTAGATATGGGAAATATTGCCATGGTAACAACTCTTCTGCAATATTATTAACTGTGGACAGAATTCAACCCACCATGCCTGTCCGCCAGTAACTCTCAACAAGAGGAATACAAGGATGTACATGTTGAGTCCTGTATTTGTGTCTCTACACAAGAGCCAATATTATCATAAGATGATACTGCAAGAGTAGACCATCAATGACAACTGCCAAAACGGCCTGTTGAAAACCAACGTGGAGAAGGCTTATTTGAACAAATAAAGAGGGCCTATAAGCAGAACACTTCTACAGTGTCAGATGACTGAAGACGTTCGGCATGAATATAATGGTCCTCAGGTCATTCTGAGCTTTTACAGTGTCAGATGACTGAAGACGTTCGGCATGAATATAATGGTCCTCAGGTCATTCTAAACTTTCACCATTTGGCTCTTAAACAGCTGTGCAGTTGTGCGTAATTGTAGTCCACCTACCTGTACATTCCCATAAAGATGATCTGGTTAGCCTACATTTTCCCTTGGTGTTCTGCTCTGCTGTGTATTCCTCTACTATGTCAGGTGACATATTGACCTAAAATGGAACAGGCTACACTAAGTAAAGTTATGTGCCAATGTGTGGATATACAGGAAAACTAGACGACCAGTCGAACAAGACACTATTCAAAACTAATCTTGCTATCCTGACAACTAAGCTAAACTTTAGCTAATTATCTCAAAAGACAGCTGCCATAGCCAATTTATCAGACATTAACTTTAGGTAGTTCTATAACAGGTACTGGCAATAATTGAAGCCTGTCAGCGAAACTAAAGCTAAAGTTGACCTGCTTTGGGAACTGTTGAGAATTATGGTTATAGTCCAGTGGTGTGGTGAACATGAAGCAGTTTTGCAACAACAAGTGTCATAAGGCCTGTGTGCCACAATGGGTGTTATATTAGTTCAAACCGTGTGCACAGATCAAGGTCAGGCCAGCCAGACAGGCCTACGCGCAGAGAAGCCTGTGTGCCAGGCAGAGAGGCCTGTGTGTAGGGATGAAGGTCAGACCAAACAGAGAGGCCTATTTTTTCAAAACAAGATTACACAGTTTCCACAGGTGCAGGCTTTTCTATGCAAGACTCACATTTGAAAAGCTTGCATATCTCCAAATGTTTGCTTCACTGATTAACAGCAAGAACAACAGTTTGACTTCAATTAAAGCCATTTCCAAAGTTTTTTCCCCTAAATCTAGCACATTACTATGTCTTATAGGTAAGTAGTTGTGAATTATTTTAGTAATATTCAAGTAAACATAACGGTAAACATTCTGCCAAAGATAATTGTTGTATGCTTCTTAATACAAATAAATAGTACGTTTTTACTAAACAAGAGTGATCTTGACTGAAGTGTATTTCCTGATGTAGACACACACACAAAAAAAACGAGCTCTCTCAAGCGCCTGTGAAGCTGAATAATGCAGTCTGAAACAAAGAAAATAGAGTTTAAGAGGGAAGGCGTGTGTTTGAGAGGAAGTGCACTATGCTTCTGCAGATGCACTACAGTGAACTTGCCGCACTGTCGCACCACAGCACTTGAGCTCACTTGAAGATGGCTTGGGAAAAGCTCAGGATAATGGGTGAAATGGTTGGGGAAAAAATAAACAGCCATGTGACAATGTAGCAGTAAAAGCCAACAGTGTAGACAGCCAACAGTCATTTCCAACAGCAATACCAATGAAAAACCTCAAGACATACTCCATGGAGTGAAGAGGTGGCAGTCAATACAGAAATACATGCATCTGTACATGCAATACATGCATCTGTACATGCAATACATGCACCTGTTCATGCAATACATGCATCTGTTCATGCAATACATGCATCTTTTCTGAATGTGAATGATGAGGGCAACACAAATAGCTATGAAATGACCAAAACTGAAAATGAGACAAAACCATCATGGCTTGAGTGCTTTGGAAAGCATTGGCACGGAGATCATTGAACTTCCCAGCAAGAGGACAAAACGCTCTGACAACAACATCCAAATTAGCACTCATAAAAGCTTGCTAACTGGTGTCTTTTGGTGATATCATTTCCAATGTCAAGCAGTTTTTCTTACATTTTCACGGGGTGTGCAGTCCCGGACCAAAAAACGACATAGTACATAGCCTGGATGGCTAGTTAGAATGGCAGGTGTGTTTATCTGTCCTTCATACCATCAGAATACATTTTCAGATGATACCAAACCTAGTTCAGGTTCCTTCCACACATTCCTCAAAAAGTAGCAAATGGCTGCAAAGTGTAGCTTTAATGTAACTTAAAGAATTTAGCATAAACTCCATCCTCCCCACATCTCCAGCCCAGGATCCGGGTCCTATGGTCCAGCAGCCCACAGAGAACCTCTCTGGATTACAGCCAGTTCAGATAGCGACAGCATAGCTATTCCTTTTCCCCGCTCCTCTCCCTTCGGGAGGGACATCGTCCCAGGCTCCCCCTCTCCAGTTGTCTTCCTGCCGATTATCTCCCTTCCCCCTCCTCTCCCTCACCCCTTCCCCCCGGTGCTGCACTGAATCGAAACTCACCATCACAGTTCGTCCTGCACTCCCAACCCTGCAGTCCCAACCCCACACTCCCAACCCTGCAGTCCCAACCCCACACTCCCAACCCCACACTCCCAACCCTGCAGTCCCAACCCCACACTCCCAACCCCACACTCCCAACCCTGCAGTCCCAACCCCACACTCCCAACCCCACACTCCCAACCCCGCAGTCCCAACCCCACACTCCCAACCCTGCAGTCCCAACCCCACACTCCCAACCCCACACTCCCAACCCCACACTCCCAACCCCGCAGTCCCAACCCCACACTCCCAACCCCACACTCCCAACCCCACACTCCCAACCCCACACTCCCAACCCCGCAGTCCCAACCCCACACTCCCAACCCCGCAGTCCCAACCCCACACTCCCAACCCTGCAGTCCCAACCCCACACTCCCAACCCCACACTCCCAACCCCGCACTCCCAACCCCGCAGTCCCAACCCCACACTCCCAACCCCGCAGTCCCAACCCCACACTCCCAACCCTGCAGTCCCAACCCCACACTCCCAACCCCACACTCCCAACCCCGCACTCCCAACCCCGCAGTCCCAACCCCACACTCCCAACCCCGCTCAAAGACATACATCCTCTCCTTACTGGGGCCACCTTAATTCCGCTATGCGCATCAATTCATCCCTCAAGGCTGACTTTTCATTGCACACTGCTGTCTCCTTAGCTAGCGTCTCCAGCCATCGGCTTCAGCCCAGGGTTTAAATTCAGCTCCTAAATTCAACCCAACTCAGGGTCCTGTGGTTTTTTCACTGCATCACTCCAACCTTTTATATAAACTTTCCATATGCAGCAGCCCTCAACCTTTCCAGTAGCCCCCTCCAGTCACTCCCCGCTCCCTTTCCAGAGGGACTGAATCCGTCCAACCCAGCATCTGCACCATCATTCGGGGCGTTTGAAATCATCCTTCGTCAGAAGTATCATTCAGATAGCAAGCCGCCACCCAAGTAATAATTAAAGCCACATAAATTCTTGGAGCAGACATGAATCGCAACAAATTTGTGTCCAAGCTTAGTGTTCCACTCCGTGGTTTCCTAGCAGAACGCAATTCATGAGCCGTGAGCAATTAAAACGCAACAGACTCACGTCCAAGCACACTGTTTCACAGTTAAATCCATGTTTATTGGCTTTTGGGGCTGCTGAGATGTAGTGAGTTTACCTGCCTTACTTTCTAGTTTCAATCCAGCCATATATCTCTGTTATCCGGGGGCTTCTTCTTCTTTTTATTCTTTGTACTTTTTTCTGCTCGAACCACTTAACGCTACAAACTTTGTTGCATAGGTCTTGTAAAAGACACTTGTGCTATGTATTTTTCTTTTTGAGATATTAAAGAAAAACATTTCTCCCATAGACTTACATTGGGCCTTTGTTTCTCTGTTTAACTTATGCTTTGTATGCACTAGTATTTCCGTCAGGAAATGCAAATCTAGTTGTTTTTATAATTCCTCTTTTTATTGGCTATTAAATAAATAAATCAAAAATAATAATCAATTAATGAAATGCTTCATTACTTTTTCTGTAACACCTGTGGTCCTCCATACAGGTCGACCAGATCACACATAACCACTACCATTATCACAGATCTGCTTCATCACCAGATGCACAGACTAGGACCTACTATGTTCTCTGTACTCTGAGTCACAGTGTGTGGACAAAAGCACTGGCCAAATGACTGAATGTAAATGTAATGTTAGAGCACTCGCCAATAGTTTAATATGAATTGTATACCTTATGTGCAGGGTTGGCTCAGTGAACATAAGGTGTAGGCTATCTGTGGACATAAACAGTGTCTTTCAGAATATGCTGTGGAATTTATTTTATATATTATATACAGTATATTTATATATTTATTCAAGCAAAACTCTTACCTGTACATTCATGACTCCACATTACAGATCAGTTCAAATTTTAGTTCTAATTTCATCTTTGGTTATTAAATGCTTTCATTTTGCCTTTCACTGCAGTTTCTCAGATGTAATATATATTATTTTATTATTATTTTATTATAATTATTATTAATAAATCAATACATTGGCCATTGGCCAAGATTCAAAAATACTCAAAGTAAACATTAAAGAGTCTTAGCTGCTCTGAACACTGAATGCACAAACAGAAACCTGGCAGGCCATCAGTCAGAAAAAACATCCTGTAAAGTGTAAACAGCTCATATGCCAGCAGTAGATTACCCTTGCATAAAGATCATGGAACTCTTATGCACTTATGCTATTATGCACAACGTATCTGCCTAGGACCTATAGCCTTTCCAGGCATCTACGAAACCTGTAGAGTGTACTAGTACCACTGGTAGCCGTTTGGTAAAGTTAAGACATCATAAACATCAGCAGAAATTGTCAAGTAACCCACATGTTGCAACACTTCACTTCAGCCATTTCCTCCACTCCAGTTTCACTCTCACACCAGACTGTGCAGACTTGATCATCTGTAGTCCACACCTCATCACATGAAGGAGGGAGACTCACATTGGCCAATTAGAAATGAATCAATCAGGAGTTAAAGCATGCAGGAAAACTCATTGTGTGCTAAAAAAAGGACACACTTTTTTAAATACAATTCAAGAACATACATGCTCCCATCTTTGTGTTTGTCTCAATCATCGCTTATTCTAAAATGTACCCTCACCAAATCTATTGTACGTGCAAATAACCTACCGATAGATTTATTGCTGTTGGCCTCCTATCACACATGGCCCTTTTTCCCAAAGAGTGATGAGGAAATGTCTCTTTACACTTATTCAGCCATTTAGAGTAGAATGACGCCAATGATTTGGCTACGTCCATTAAAAGCATATTTCAATATTGGGGATACTACACAAGTGGTGTGAACTGCACTATACTGTACATGCCATTTGCGTCAGAGGGAGCTATTTCAGGCACTTCTTCTTTTTATTCTTTGTACCTTTTTCTGCCATTAATTCAGCTCGAGCCGTTTAACGCAGAAACTTTGTTCATACTTTGTCATGTAGGTCTTGTAAAGGACACGTGTGCTATGTACTTTTCATGCTTCAGTATTTTAAGTATTATATTAAAGAAAAAATAACACAATTTCCCCCATAGTAGGGTAATTAAACTTTCGCTGTTTCACTGACACTGACGATATGAAGGCTCCCTTTCTCTCTGTCCCTGTCAATGTAGGCCTAACTGTATAACTAGAACATAAGAGGCACCTTGCATACTCTACTTGTTTTTCTCTCCATCTCTGTATCTTTCTATCTATAAACAGTATCTATCTATCCCTCTGCAACTAGTCTTACACTCTGTATCACTTCATTTTCTCTCCTTCTTTCCATCTTTACTCTCTCATTTTTCTCTTCACGCTCTTCTGACTAACAAACACCACACTACCTAGCAACCAGTTTCCCTAGCAACATCCCAGCAACAGCTACCATCATGACAACATAGCAACCACCATAGCAATCACCATTACTTCCCTAGCAACACCCTATATCGTTTTTTATTTTTAAAACAGTTTCAAAACCACATAACCACATAAACAGGAAACAAATGTGATACCTGCCACCCATACAACCCACCCACCTCCCTCCTACACATCTCCTTTGTGTCCTATTAAGTACAACACAAAAATATATAAATGATACGTGAAATCTATAAGTGATAGTGTATGAGACAATTTGAAAAAATGAAAGAAGGGTGGGGGGTGGGGGGGGGGGGGGGGTTACTTGTCAAAATAAGTATCAATTGAAGTTAGACGATTCATGTACAATGAGAAGGGGTCCGAGGTATGGTTACATTTTTCATGTATCCTCAGACTGTGTGTTTGATTTTTTCTAGATGTGAAAAATACATTCAATCTTTTAACCATGAAGTTGTGCCGGGCAGTTTAGGACTATTCCAGTGTAGCAGTATCTGACGTTTGGCTAATTGGCAAACTTGCCCACTACAGGAGACACACCGAAGATAGCAATCAATGGACAGGGAGATGTTGAGAGATTCGGAGAGGGTGTCAAAAAAGACATCCAGAAAGAGTGAAGCTTTGGGCAAGAGGAAAATGTGTGTGTGGTCTGCTGGGGACAGGGAACACCTGATACAATAATCATCTGTACCAAGAAAACAGTTTTTTTAGTCTGAAACTAGTATAGTGAAGTCTATAAACCACTTTACACTGAATAAGGCTCATACGAGCACACACACAAGTTGAGTTTATCCTATGCAACGCATCCCTCCACCAGATTTCGTCTAATTTGAGCACCAGCTCTTTTTCCCATACGTCCCTCAGCCCCAAAAGAGGAGATGATTGAGAACAGAGAAGAAGATCATACATCGAAGAAATACTATTTTGTGATTCTGGGGAGGACATTATGTTTTCTAATAAGTTTTATTCAGGCAGTTTGGGAGAAGATGTGAGATGAGTACTATTTGCAAAATTGTGCAATTGAAAGTATCTAAATAGACCATGGTTTAGAACACCAAATTTAGTAACAAGGTTATCAAAACATGTGTCTCATCTAAATACAGGTCACAAAAAGAGACCAGGCCCATCTCCTTCCAGTGGGTGGAAGCTGTGTCCATGGTAGAGGGCAGGAGTAGATGATTGTTTGCAGATAGGAGTGAGGACAGAAGGGGATTTTAGTCCAAAGTGCTGTCTCCAAGTGTTTCCAAATTTACAGTAAGGAAAGTACAACAGGTTTATTAGTGTACATATAGAGAGGGGAGCAAAGAGCAATGCAGAGAGAGAAGATGAAGTGCAGGAATTAGCCTCTATGATGCACCAATTAATGTCTGGGAAATGGCACCATTTATTTTTTACTTTTGAATGTTGGCGGCCCAATAGTATAACAGCATGTTGGGTAGGGCAAAGCCCCCAACCATTTGTGGCCATTGCAAAAAATCTAGATTCTAGGAGGCTTGTCAGCCCAAATGTAAGACAGTATAGCAGCATCAATTGAGGTGAAAAAAGATTTGGGGAGAAAGAGAGGAAGAGTCAGGGAAAATAAGTATAATTCGAGGTAGCACATTCATTTTAATGGTTTCAATTCGACCCACAAGTGATCTCCTCTATACAATTTTGCCCTCCTTCTCCTTTGTCTTTCTCTGCATGTGTTGCATTAAATATCTGGATGTGTTGCATTAAATATCTGGATCTTTTACTTGATATCTATTTTAAATTTCCTTCAGGAAATACAAAATATAGTTAAATTATCCGATTTGGTTTCCTTGCAATGTCACACATATTCAAGACTAAGATGACATCCACACAGAGACCGTGTGACGGTAGGGTTGTAGACATGGCACCATGAATCTATTACAGTCAATGGCTGACCTGGCTTGAGTAGCCAGATTTCAAACATAGAGTCATTCATCTCCAAAGAGCCCCAAGCAACTGAGCCACCGAGTCACGTGTTTACTGCTAAAGAGTAAAATGCCAGGGCTCAATGGCCCCTCAGAGGTCAACAGCAGTCTTTACAAGTATTCTCGTAAATATAGCTGCATGCAAGCAGCTATGATGGGGCCAAGCAGACCAGCAGGCCAGAGTTGCCATGGAAACTTGATGTCATTATGTACAGGGCATGGCTGTAAGCACTCACAACTGGTTTCATGTCTGTCGACCAAAGAAATTAGCTCCTTTCCTGTTCGGTGGCTGTGCCGCCAAATTCCACAGAAACAAACAGTTTTGAAAATCTGAAATCCGTTTTATAACTTTTGTGAGGCTTGGTCTGAAGACAAAATTGGCAAAATTGGTGGTAATTGGAAAAAGTTGTGGCCTGTGAAAATATCAAGCCTTTCAATAAAATCCAACACAGGTGAACACCTTTATTTTTTATTTCCTTAATTTATTAGCCAAAACAAATGTTCCTAATTGCTGCGCCTCCTAGAGATGAAATGACGGAACCATTTCTGAGTTTCCTCACGATGGGGTCCCGAGTCGAGGTACCAAGTTTGAGGAGTTGCTGTGACATATGCCTTCTCTTCGTATTCGATGGCTTTGCTGCCAATTTTGATTGGCTATGACGGGCGAACGCTTTTAAGCCTCTCCATGAAATCCAATATGGTGGAAATTGTCATCATAAGGAGCGCTGAACTTGGCTTGATCCAAGGAATCTTTTGAAAATTGAAAATACAGCATACGGTTCAGGAGTTACAGGCGTCAAAACATCGATGGCATTGATGGCCCTAGACCACTTGAGGCACTGGCGTAAAATTCGCTGCTTGGCACCCAATAACAAGAAAAAGTAACTGTGCACATGGCAGGAAAGAACTGCATTAGTATAGAGAGAAGCTTATGCATCATTAAGTTGACATCTTTTACATTCTGAAATCTAAGGACCCACGCAGCTCTTGCTCAGACTTCACCATCTCATTTAGTTTCTTTTCCTCAGTTTACTGGCACAGGACTTGTCTTGATTGTTTTACAGCTCTCCCAGAGGCTAAATAAAACAAACTTCAACAAAGACAAAACCACACTTGCCATAAATACATTCAGGAGGGAAAGGGAAGTTTCAGACGGGGGAAATTGACTGGGGTTTGCCAAACAGACATCTACATGTAATATAAAGTACCAGTCAGCTGCAAAGTGCTCTATATTTTTATGTTATGGATAAAGACTGATGATTTGTGAATAAAAATAGGGGAAAGGGCCAATTTATAAATTATATATCGCATTTGGACAGCAAACATTATATTCATTATTATTTACATAACATATTAATAGTGTAGGGTTTTCCAATAAAACTCTTCTTATTTTCGTAGTGGAGCCTATGGCTGACGCGTGTTCTTTTCCAAAAAGGTGTGTCTTCCAATGTAGATGAATTTTAAATATTTATTTGTAGCAGAGACATTAACAAACATTAAATAATCCACCTAATGTAATGTAAAACTTATAATGTATCCTTGACTAACTATCTTAACACGTTCACACGACACGACACGGTCAGAAAAACCGTGAGACTCCTTAACTTCTCGTGCCATCCACAGGTCATATACTGCCTAGCTATGGCAGCGCAGTTAACCCAAAACAATGCCCTTAAAGCTACATGCACCTATTATCAATCAATTCATTCTATATATCAATGGAGGTAAACCATGGAATTAATGAATACTAAATAGTACATATACTATACAATAATGTAAATAACGATTATCAAATCATGAACTTAATACTAAATACCTTTCATAAACAATCATATAGTGAGGCCTGTATCCTAAAATCATTAAATATGCATATGGCACCTACAAATAGTAAGATGTCAGATGTATCAGAGATTACATGTCTCAGATGTGAGCAGAATATACAACGTGGACTTCTTGAAAAGTACTTCCCTTTTTCAAATGTAGAAGACCTGCTTCCTCCTACTTCCTGTGACTGCCACACTGACACTCACACACACACTCTGTTAAACACATGCATTAGCAGATATCTAGGGTGACACTATAACTAGGCTACTTCACATTCTCGTTGTATATCCTATCACTGCATTTACACGGTATGTTCTAAATGAGGGCTGTAATTACTCATTCAAATATACCTGTGTATATTTTCAGTGATTAGATACGCAAAAAATTAAGAACAGATTCAAGAGTCACTGTTTCAAACCTGTAGCCTTTAGTGTAGAGTGGCTTCAATGCCAGTTGTTGGGTTGTTAAAGACAATGTAAAAAGTGAGCCATATTCTTTCATTACTGCTTTAAACTCTCCATGACAACTACTGCCAAATGTATTACCATTAAATATCAGTTACGCAATTTGTGGCCTACAGATCACCACAGAGAAAAAATTGTCGCTCTGCCCTAACTGTACACACGAGCCACCACCCATCATCGCACCACATCCGCTAAGCAGTCATAAGGACGCCTCGAGAGAACAATCTGTTCCCTTCATCAGAAGATGTCACGTTGAAAATGTGCCGTGATAGCGAAATCGCTGCTTCCTTAAATGTCACCCTTGCACCACTGTTACAAACATTATAACTTTCCACAAATGTAATACAAATCTGCCCTTTCTTATACACTATAATTCCACAAAAGTAATAACTTGGCATAAACGTAACTGTTTACCACAACAGTAATAACTAGTTTCCCACAAATGTAATAATTATCATTTTATGTAGAACAAATTTTACCTATGTAGAATAAAATCTACCTATATATATAAGCACTAAGGTTTTGTCTGTTGTGAACGGCTAATAGGTGTTGCATGATCAGCCTCCACTGAAATGGCCGCAGATGCAGAACCCCACGCTGAATCACTGTGGTCGTCACAGGAAGAAGCCCTGCCAGCCTCAGCAGTTGAACATGAGGTATCCTGCGCCCTATACAGACTCTCGCTAGAGCATGCTGGATTGCTTATCTTCTGGTCTTGGTGAGAGCCACACAGTGCTCTGGGGTCAAAGTGCATGCCTAGAAAACTCAGTGACTGCAGGGTGAGACAAAAAAGAACGGGAGTAGAATCCCTTGGCATGAACATGAGAGTCTAACTCATGAGTAAGTTTGTCTCATGTGTAGGATATTGCAGGGACTGGGGGGAAAACGTACTGTCAGACCGGCCCACTCAATACACGGCGCGTTGCCCACTCAATGCATCGCACGTATCGACCAGTCAGTGGCCTACTTGGAAAAATACCCATACACTTAACATCATTTTTAATGATTACAAAGAAATTACATCATATATGGTTTTCAGTCCACCAATTTGCCTGGATGGACACATGGAATAAAATGGTACTGGCTATTGTAACACTCCAAGGCAGGTATAGTTTGCTAGATGAGTATGCTTAACTCTGGGCTAGTATCAGATGGTTATATGTACAGAAATATTTCCCCTCTACCTACATATCTAGAGAAGCTAGTTACAGGTGGAAAGCTATGGAAGAAAGTTGCATCCAGGAGCCTTCATAAGCTAACTACTCCAGTAGCGGCCCATAGGTTGAGTATGAAGTATGAGCGGCATGACTTTTCTCAGCGGTTTCTGGCTAATTTGACCATGAGGAACAAAACTAGGGTGCTGTTGTTTACTGTAACCCGAGTGAACATCGAGATTTTGCCACACCCTTTTAGCGGGCATCCAGCGCATCTGTATCTCAGCTTCTGAAGGTCGTAGACACTTGAATTTGGTCTCAAAATGACCGAATAGGCATGTTTATATATGCACTATGAAGGTTTCTAAGCTATATAACCTTTCCTTTTTGAGATATTCAAGACATTCAAGATTTAAAGCTTTTTGCGCCCCACACGAATATCCCCCCCAAAAAATCTTGAATATCTCGAAAGGTAAAGGTTTTAGAGCAGGGGTGCCAAATGCATTAGTCGTTCGCAAAGCTTATGGTGGTAGATCGTGTCATTTAAAAAAAAAAAAAAAAACTTAATTTAATTAAATTTGTTCTATAAATCGCCAGATCACAGTCATTTAAGGTTACCTTTCCTATAGAACAGATCTATAGCTTTTTCGTTTATTAAACCAAATAAAAAGCATCATGTTATTTATCTTATTTACTCGACGGCATGATCGCGCGTTTACAATTCTCCTCTGCTCTCTGTATCGTGCACGGCGGAGTTGCGCCCCGATGCGCACAAACACACACAGACACACACACACAGGCCGTGTTCGGATTCTTAGATAGCTGTCTTAATCCTTGATCTCTTGTTGGACAGGTGTCTGACGAGACAGGTCCTTTCGGGGGAAGGTATCTCAAAAAACGTTGATTTCGAACAGTCTATTAAGATAGCATGTACGGCAACATGACGCTGTGTCATCACGCTGTGTGTGCTTATTTGCTAGCTAGCAGCTACTGTTAGCGACCTGGCTAACGGATACATCGCTAACGAAATCAGACTATTTTTGTTAATCAATCATGACAAAAGTACATAGTTACTTAAAAAAAAATACCAAAAAAAGCAAAGAAACGTACATCGGTGAATACTTTTGTGGAACTTCGACGATTTCATCCGCCATCTTTTTTAAAAATGTTCTCTGGTTAAGGAATGGCGCAGAGAGTTATGGGTAATAGCTGCTGCCATTGAGACATCAAGGCAGCTCATATGCTCTCTTGAAAAATGACCGTTATGTGACGTATTTCAAGGTATCTTATTAAAGCGGAAGAGAAGGTTTAAGACATTTCAAACAGTCCCTGCTCGCTTAATGGGAAGGAAGGAAGGAAGGAAGGAACGAGGCATTTTAAGCCATTACAAATGCGGCCACAGACACGTGCGCGCACACAGGTGAGCACACTCCCACCAGCAGACAGAATTGGGCTTAAGAATCAGTGCACAGCTATGGAGACTTTAAAGCTTTTAGGAACTAATTTCCAGGCGTTTATGAATCCGGCGGAGATCTTTTCTTAGGTTGGTCTTTCGAAGTCCGTAGGAAGATATTTAAGAAGACGCTATAGAACATTTTCGAGAATGAGGCCCAATAAGAATGGATACACCAGACGTGGAAACAGAAAGTATGCCCATGTCCGCCGAAAATTCAGAAATTGATCTGGCTTCCATTTTTTATAATTTTCCGCAAGTTGTGAGTGGCCCTTTTTACATAGAGTCTGGTAGTAAATCTATGAAATGGAATGAAAATTATTTATTTAGCTGTGAATAATGAAGGAAGCAATAAATCAGATTATTATCCAAACCCTTGAGAGCTGTTGCCATGGAGTTTAACATTACTTTCTGTTTGAAGATAAGGTAGCAGCGAGTGTTGAAGAATAGATGACTTGAAATTGGACGACTTTAAATTAATATATGAAATTCATCAACAACTTTACAGATAAAATAAATAAACAAGGATAGCAAAACAGATTGATAACATAGAATGAGAACGGCAGAAACGCAGGCAGGACGCCAGATGACGAGACAGATCACAGTGACACAGGCTGTTTTTTCCCCTCATATGTGAAGGCTGAGACATTCATAACATTTTATTCAGTCTTACTGATGGTCCTTCTGTAATGCCAACAGGTGCACTGTGTTGTGGATAAGTTTTGTAGTCCTGGTAATCTTTTGTTTGGCATATTGGCAAGGTTATTTAGAGGACCATTTATCAATGCTTTTGTTCTTGATGAATGAATGTTTGTTTATTAATCAGTTATTTTTCAACAAATAACTCAATTAGGATTACAAAGAGGAAAATTCGCAACAAACACCTAAAAACACAGCAACTTTCATCTGAACTTTTTGGACGAAATCAAGAATTTTAGGCCGCAACTATCTCAAAAAATGTCACCAATATCACCATGATTCCTTTAAGTGTCTGTGTCGGTCGTGACAAAATCTAAATGTTCGCTCGGGTGACAGTAAACGACAGCACCCTAGTTTTGTTCCTCAGGGTCAAATTAGCCAGAAACCGTTTTCATTAGTACGTTGACTAAAAAGGAGTTTCTTTCAAAGAGCAAATCGAGTTGTTGCACTGCACGTTAGCCCTCCCGGAAGCCATAGAGAATGCATTGTCACTACCGAATGGTAGTCGCGCATGCGCACTACCCGATCAGTCGCTACTCGATGGTAGTCGAGCACATCGCGCATGCATCACTTTGCGACACTGTCGACAGCGGAATACAATCGCTAGCTACAGCTTGTGGAACTTCGCGAAAGACGGTATACTTTAAGAAGTTTGGTCATTGTATACAGCTGTAAGTTCTTAACGTTTGTATAATAAAGAAGTTAAAGATATACTGGATATCCTCTTTTGTTCGTCCTGTCAAGTTCTATTGGCTAGCACATCAATGCTTTATTTGTTTTACCTACTGCTATATTTTCTCACTTCTATTTGCCTTTTACCCTTACCCTTACTCCGTCTCCACACTTTTAATAATTAAATATTACATTAAATATGCACACATTATGCATTGAGACAACCCCATAAATTGACGTTGAGCCTTCTGCCGTAAACCGTTTGTGTCTGAGCATGCGCGATGTGCGCGACTACCATCGGGTAGTGGACTACCATCCGGTAGTGACATGCATTTAGAGCCCTGTTTTGTGAAAAAAATGGATTTAACATGAGAGTGAAGGCCCCGTCACACCATGACGTTCTTGTCAACATTCTATGAAGTTAGAGGAAACGTTGGTAATCGTCCATGGTCGCTGGTATAGCACCAGAAAAGCGTTGTGTGAAAGCTGGTGAACGCTGTAATCGTAATCGGCTGTGATCGGCGGAGAACGCTGGTCCGAAAATACATTTTTGAACATGCACAAAAGTTCTCATGGAGACCAGCGTTCTTCAACGTTTAATATAAACGCTGGAGAACTTTCGTGGAACGTTTTAATAACTTTGCACGCGTTTGGCTATCGTAGTCAGTCGTTGGGTAGGGTAGGCTGAGTACAGTTGATGCACCCGAAATAACTTATGTGCGCAGCAATCCTGAGATGTGATTTTTAGTTTGGACATGCCTACTAACGTACTCTTTGATCCCGGGAAATTTGAGCACCTAACCCATCTCTCATACAAAGATATCGGCAAAAGTTTTTTCACCAAGGGAAGATCTTGATTTTATCATGTCCCTTCTACAATTAATATGTTATTAACCATACGTGATCAACAAACGCAACTTACATCATTGCAAACGTTATTCTGTGCACTATAAATCTACATATTCCATGCTATCATGTCATGCAAGGTCATTGCATAATCTAGCGAAAAGCGGAGTGGAGGGTATATATGCTTGCTTGAGCCCAGCATGAAGTAGATGTACTGAACTTGAACATAGCTGAGCTAGTGAGGTTGTGACTGACATTTGTAAATACCAACTGTCTCAGCTGTTTAGCTATGTAAGCCTCTCCTCTCCATGTCAGAAAATACCACAGCCAATCGTGTAGCGGGAGGCGTTATCCGTTCTGAACGAATGAATGTGCTCTAATTCGCGAATGGTTTGCTGGCGAATGTAGAATTTGCTAATGTGAATAACCTTGGTGTGTTTTTTGCATTAGCTGGCCAGTACAAAAATGTAAGTATTACCTAATAATACCTTAATAAATGTCAGTTTGCGTTTAGCGTTATCTGTATCTTGGTGAAGTGTTACTATTTGTTTCAGATCAAATGTACGTGGTACATAGTAGCTAATCTAAGCACATGGAGGCACCTCTTGTGTAGGTGTTTTAAGTTACATCTTAATGTTAACTTCACATTTATTTTAGGATTAGTTTATTGGCCTGATCAGCAAGTTGATTATAATGGTACCACCTTTACTTCGCTGAAGTAACTAGTGAGTTTGTGAGTTATTGTCAGTCTGGTAACGTGGTACCCAGGGCCGTAGTAGTTTTGGAGCCTTGGAGCGATATGGACATCTTAAATGCACTGTTTACTGTTTTCTTGCCAACAGGCAGGCGGCTATGGAGATCAAGGCTCGGTTCTGCCACAAAGAAATGGAAAAGTATGGAGCCTGTGTATCCTCTAACCCATCAACATGGCAGGAGAAGTGCCATGAACTTAAACTAAAAGTGGCACATTGTACATCCTCACAGTGAGTGTGGGAAGTAAATGTATTGGTCTCAGGCTCTGTCTGTCATGGGTATTTGATGAGCATTGCTGTTCATTTTTGACCTGTCTGTGTAACCCTTCTTGCTGTTGGCAGCCCGGTGATTCAGAAGATCCGAACAGACTGTGCTGGAGAGTTCATGCGGTTTGAACGTTGCTTGCGAGAGAACCAGACAGCCGCCCAGGCCTGTTCACCAGAGGTGGCACGCTTTGCAGCCTGCGCCGAGACAGTTGACATTAGTGCACTAGGTGAGTTCGTACGTCTCCTTGTCCCCTGAGTTGAAGCATTTGTTTGCTACTGTGTGTACAGTGTTTCCATGGGTAATAGGACTCCTGTTCAATCACGGTAAAATGAGTATAATGAGATGGACTGAAAAACCAAAATATTGAGAATGAAGTGGCCATTTTCTGATTTAAATTTAGTCCATTATCTACAATTTTAAGGTTTATTATCACAGGATGCTAAACTCACACACCTTATGTGTTGTGCCCAGTGCCATAAAATTAACGAAAAAGTAGTAAATTAGTGAGCATACTCTTTAATACATGTGTCATGTCCAGACATTCCTGAAATTATTACTGCGCACTGCATGTGTTTTTTTGCTGTAGACACCAATTTCATTATAGGTAAGTTACTTGTGACTCTACATGATATTCAAGCCAAACATATTAAAGAGCAGTCATTTCAAAACCACTGGCCTTAAGGGTGCTCCACAGTTACTACATGTTAGGCTACACCATAGTCACAGGAAATATGCCTCTGATAGGTGTTCTTTGTTTTTGTCCCTTAAAATAAAAGCCATTAAGCTTCTGCTTACCTTGAGTTTCTACTTTTTTACCCCTCTCAACAGCAACTGAAGCACCTCAACCATCATAAGAGCTGCCAGCGCTGCCTTCAAAATGACCTCAAGGGTGTCCCCCAAAAACTGTGTGTCTGTATGTTCAACACCTCTGTTCTACGATGACATCCATTGCATTCATTCAGACCAAAACCATTGTTTTGCACAACCACATTTACACTCTCTACATGGAGCCATTCATTTGTTTATTTTAGATCTATTCTGTAATTATTTATATGATAACATAATGTTCCATGTGTCAGACCTTTTAATACATCTTTTTATACATTAAAGTGGAGAAAGTCCTGTTTGACTAAACACTGTCAAGGTTTCAGAATTGGTCCTCTGTGTTTTTTGACTCGATCTTGGGGTTTCTGCAAAAGATGACCGCAAATGATGATGGCCCCATTACATTTGATTAGAAACACTGTCGGTTTGATTTGACGAGTACAGTCTAGGCTTGACTGCATTCATTGGGATGCCAGAGAGAGTATTGTCTAACTGTCTTTACTCTGTGTGCCTTGCCTTTCAAGATGAGTTCCTAACAGTACATTCTCATCATAAGGGATTTGCTCCACTTAAAACTGGCAACACATCTTTACCATTCAAATGCTGTGCTTTCTGTCATATATTCATAAATAATATTCCCCCCCCCCATATTTGGTTCCCTATGTAATAATTAACCAAGGAATGTGTGCCATCTCCTAATTGGACTTCCCACTGGTAGTAAGCATGAAGGATAATAGAGGGTGTTTTAGTCACGCTCTCTTTGATCCCCAACAGTTCATCATAACTTTACACTACTTCAATTCAATTTCAATTTTTTTATTTATATAGCGCCATAACAATACAATTGTCTCTAGGCGCTTTACAGAGCCCAGAGCCTGAACCCCCTTAGTGCAAGCACATTGGCAACACGGGGAAGAAAAAACTCCCTGTTAGTCAGGAAGGAACCTTAAGCAGAACCACGGCACATAAGGGGGGGGGGGGGGGGGGAGGGTTGTGTGGCAGAAGGGGATGGGAAACAACAGGTGTTGTACATATCCTGCATTTGGTAGGTGTACATAATATATATACAGACATCCGGTGGTAAATACATGATACAAACAAGACCAGTTTAGTGGGTATACACTGTGCTCAAAGGTTTACTGTTACAGGGGTAAGGGGAGTAGGAACAGAGAAACATATTGATGGTGGCAATATTATATATTGTATATAAATGCTAGCATAGGGTATGAGGTAGAGTAAGTGTACGGCAGTGCGGTGGCGGTTGGTGCAATTGGCAGAGGGTTTCTACGGGTAGACCGGGTGGAGAGATTACAGCAGCGTCCCATAGCGAAGATAGTCTGGATTAGGAGAAAAAGAAAAAGAACAGAGTGAGTGGGTAGAGTTTGGCTGTCCATATGCGTAGTTGAGGAGTAGTGGGGGTGAGGAGCAATGTTTCCACTTCCATCAGCAATTGGAACATGCTACAAGGGAGAGAGAACATTTTTGTTAGTAGACATTTATTTCAGAAACAGATAAGGAGATACCTTTGGGTAGTAGATTTACAGTAGACAATATGGCCATTTTATCAGTATTATTATAAGCATTAGCAATGTGATATGAGAGGGGAGGGAGAGAGAGAGCGAGAGAGAGAGGGAGAGGGGCTGCCTGGCTGGGTGTAAGGAAATATTATTTAATATATTATTTAGATTTTAGTCCAGTTTAGTTGATTAGGGGGGTATTACATGTGTTTAGATTTGTTTGGTTTATGTAATTTTGTCTTACACTAGCATCTGTTTACCTATCTACCAAGTGGTCCATGGAAAGCATCACAGGATTGAGAGAACTAAGTGGTGCGCCAGCGGGTCTGGCAGGACAGCCTCCCTGCCGTGTTTGGCATTGTCTCTCTCACCCGCTCAGCCCCCAGGCCCAACTAAGCAGGACAGGGGCAGAGCGGGAGTGTATCTATTTTTTTATTTTTTTTTAATCCACCAATGGGTTTCTGATGTTCTTAATTGTCCCTTAAGGGTTGGCCTAGGTTCTAGACACTAGCATCTGTTTACCTATCTACCAAGTGGCCCTATGGAAAAGCATCACAGGAGTGAGGGATGAGATGCGCGCCACCAAAATGGGCAGGGTAACCTCCATGCCGGGATTGGCCTTGTTGTCTCTCGCCCCTGCTCAGCCCCTAGGCTTAGTTGACGCAGTTACTTATGGCTATAGGATGCACTGAAGAGGAATGTCTTTAGTCTCGATTTGAATATCGGTAGGGTGTCTGCATCTGCATGCATGGAGGCAGGGAGATTATTCCAGAGGAGGGGGGCTCGGCAGCTAAAGGCTCTGCCTCCTACT
The DNA here is from genome assembly GCF_900700415.2 of Clupea harengus. NCBI lineage: Eukaryota > Metazoa > Chordata > Actinopteri > Clupeiformes > Clupeidae > Clupea > Clupea harengus. The sequence continues at coordinate 30,963,397 of NC_045152.1, read as the reverse complement.
GTGGTTTTTGATATTCTTGGAATTACAAGGAGGCCAGCACTCTGGGAACGGAGCGGTCTTGGAGGGCAGTAGGGGACAACTAATTCCTTAAGGTAGTTTGGAGCCAGGTCATTTAGGGCTTTGTATGTTAGCAGTTGAAATCAATTCTACTTTTGACAGGGAGCCAATGCAGAGAGGCAAGTACAGGTGAGATGTGCTCATATTTTTTAGTTCTGGTGAGTGTACGGGCAGCAGCGTTCTGTATAAGTTGGAGGCTCTTTATTGAGTTGATGCTGCATCCGGACAGGAGAGCATTGCAGTAATCTAGTCGGGAAGTAATATATGTGTGGATTAGTTTTTCTGCATCTTGGAGGGATAGGACTTTTCTAATTTTGGCAATATTGCGTAAATGAAAAAATGATGTCTTTGAGATCTGTTTTATGTGTGAGTCAAGTAGAAGGTCTTGGTTGATAGTTACCCCAAGGTTTTTGATGCTAGTATTGGGTGTTGGGATGCCATCAAATGTGGATAGATGGCTAGATAGTGTCATTCTCAATTGATCGGGGCCTACAAGCATAACCTCAGTTTTATCAGAGTTGAGGAGCAGGAAGTTGTTAGCCAATCCAAAATTTTACATCTTGCAGGCAAGTTTCTATCTTGGGTAAATGTACAATTTCATCAGGTTTCATGGATAGGTAGAGTTGGGTGTCATCAGCATAGCAGTGGAAGTTAATGTCATGGTTCCTTATGACAGCACCTAAGGATAGCATGTAAAGGGAAAAGAGCAGTGGTCCGAGGACAGAGCCTTGGGGAACACCGTAGCTTACTCTAGTGTGATTGGATGACTTCTCATGGACCTGAACGAATTGATGGCGATCAGAGAGGTAAGATCTAAACCAGGATAGGGCACAGCCTTTGATGCCAACATGATGTTCAAGTCTCTGTAATAGGATATGGTGGTCTATAGTGTCGAAGGCGGCACTAAGGTCTAGGAGAACTAGTATTGAGGTGCACCCATGGTCGGATGCGATTAGTAGGTCATTCAGGACTTTGACTAAGGCCGTTTCAGTGCTGTGGTGGGCTCTAAAGCCAGATTGGAGGGTTTCTTCGATTTTGTTTTGGTGTAAAAAGGAAGTAACTTGCTTAGCTACTATTTTTTCAAGTATTTTTGACAAGAAGGGGAGATTGGATATGGGTCTATAGTTAGCTAGATTATCAGGATCAAGGTTAGGTTTTTTGAGAGATGGTTTGATCACTGCTATTTTGAATGATTTGGGGACGTATCCTGAAATTAGTAAATTATTCATTACATTAAGTAATGTCTCACTTAATAAGGGTAGTGCATGTTTAAGAAGTTTTGTGGGGATAGGGTCTAGTAGGCACGTCGATGATTTAGATGAGAGGATCAGGGAGTTTAGTTCAGGGAGGTCAATGGGTGCGAAGGATTCAAGGAGAGCACCAGGTTAAGGGGGTGTTGCCATAGCCATAGGGCATTTTGGAAGAGGTGTAAGGTCATAGAGGGGGAGGAGACTATGAATTTGTTCTCTTATTGTTAGAATTTTGTTATTGAAAAAGGTCATGAAATCATTACCACTAAAGCTTATGGGAACAGAATGATCGATTGTATTGTGGTTTTTTGTTAGCCTAGAAATGGTGTTAAATAGGAACTTGGGGTTGTTTTTATTATTATCAATCAGTGAAGAGTAGTAAGCCGATTTCGCCTCAGAAAGTACTCGTTTATAGCTTAGAAGACTATCCTTCCATGCCAGGTGGAATACCTCAAGTTTGGTGGAGTACCATTTTTTTTCTAGTTTTCGTGTGGTTTGTTAAAGTGCACGAGTCTGATCAGTGTACCATGGGGCCAGTCTTTTCAGTTTTCTTATTCTCTTTTTTAGCAACAGCATCAAGGGTTGAGTGGAGCGCATGTATGACGCCATTCGTTAGTAGGTCGATATGGGGTGGGGGTGTGCGTTCGTCATTTACTTTGCCAGTGGTAGGAGCTGTGGCAAGAGTGACTGGTAGTTTTGATATGAATTCTGCTGTAGTCCTGTCGGACAGACAACGGCTGTAGAAGTGGGTTAATTCCGTTGTTGGACGGAGATCTAATTTCATGACCTGAAAGGGCAATATTTTGGGGTAGAACTAGAGGGCGGTCAATTTCTAGGCCATGTGTTAATACAAGGTCAATGGTGTGATTATGATGGTGGGTTGGTGTGTTTACGTGTTGGGAGAACCCGATAGAGTCTATTAGTGATTGGAATGCAATTGTAAGGCTATTATTTTCATTATCCATGTGGATATTAAAATCTCCCACTATGAGGATTTTATCAGAGTTTACAACCAGGGCGGATAGGAAGTCGGAAAATTCAGATAAAAAATTCAGTGTAGGGGCCTGGTGGTCTATATAGTGTCACAAGAGTGACCGGCTGAGTGGCTTTTGAGATTGGATGCATAAGATGAAGTACTAGGACTTCAAATGATGCAAATTTAAATGTAGGTCTTGGGGAAATACATAGGTTAGCAAGGGAAATTGTAGCTACTCCACCTCCACGCCCTGTGCTGCGGGGGATGTGGCAGTTAACATGACTTGGAGGGGTGGACTCATTTAAGGCTAGGAATTCATCTGGTTTTAGCCAGGTTTCAGTTAGGAAAAGTATTTGAATGTTGTTGTCCGTTATCAGCTCATTTATAAGTGCACCTTTTGATGTTAAGGACCGAATGTTAATAAGGCCCAAGTTTCATTGTGTGCTGATAAAGTTTGTATCTTTATTAGATTATTCTGATTAATACTTCTTTTAGTGTGATTTGCGTTGGGTTTGTACGTTCTGGGTATAGATACCGTTTGTATATGGTTTAATATGGGCAAAGAGTGTACTGGTGCAGCCGAAGTTAGTGTGGTCTGCCTTCCAGTGCTAATTTTGGGTTGTCAGTAGTAGGTTTGGGCTAGGTGTTGTATTACGTTTTGAGAGAGGAGTGTAGCACCCTCCCAGGAGGGGTGGATGCCATCCTTCTGCAGTAGCCCAGGCTTCCTCCAAAAAGTTGGCCAGTTATTTATGAAATCTACGTTATTGTATGAGCACCATTCTGCTAACCAGTTATTAAGTGAGGATAGCCTGCTGTACATCTCGTCACCGCGGTTTATGGGCATAGGGCCCGAACACACTACAGAGTCTGCCATTTGTGTAGCGGTATTGAGTAGCGATGCGAAGTTTAGTTTGGTGGTTTCCGATTGTCGTAGGCGGACATCGTTTACGCCTGTGTGAATAATAATTTTAGAGAATCTCCGTTTGGCGATTAGTTTTAAGTGGGATTCGATGTCATTTGCTCTAGCTCCGGATATACAGCTCACTGTTTGTGACGGGGTTGCGAGTTTAATATGTCTCAGGGTGGAATCACCAATTACGAGAACTTTATCATCAGCATCGGTGATATTAATTGGGGAGAAACGGTTTGTAGTTAATTTAGTTTCATCTACATGCTGGGTTTCGCTAGTTTGGGCTAACGAGGTAATATGGTCTAAGCTGAGGAGACGCGATTCAATTACAGATATCCTCGCTTCCAGGCTTGCCAGTAGCCTACACTTATTGCAAGTTTTGTGCCCATTGAAGGGTGTTGGGGAGTCGCTAAACATGTTACATTCCAGGCAGCAGACAGAGGTAGAGGAAAAGGCCATGGCCGTGGGAGCCAATTAAGGACAGTTAGCCAAGAGTGACAGAGAATAGGGGGGGAGTGAATTCCCAGACTCGATGTAATGTGAAAGTTAGTAGTAGTGAGCGCAGTCACTGGGATACTTAAGTACAAAAGCAGATACTTGACACTTTCAATAGGCAGCACCACTCAACTGTTTGGAAGTTGTGCTTTCTAACATAAAAATAACATTAAATAAATGTTCCCCCCACAAATTTGATTGCCCATCTAATATTTAACCAAGGAATGTGAGTCATCTCCTACTCAAGCTACCTGCTAACGGTGGAAAAAGGTGGCATGAAAGGATGAAAGAGGGGGTTGAGGTCATGCCCACGTTGACCGCTGAGACACAGACACAGGGAGGATGTTGAGTTATGAGCGCTTTGACTAGAGAGCAGAACATTTCTTAGATGAGCCATTAAAACAGAGGGTAGCCAAATGGAAAGACTGTTGTTTCAAAATACAGATTTCTTTTACCTTGTTGGGAAAAAAATGACATCCGTACACGACAGACACTGAGGATAAATGATGTACCCTTAGATGTGTCTTAACCTGAAATTACATGTTATATTGCAGAGACGATACAACCAGTCACAAAACACGTCACCCACTGAAATTAACAAATCGAAAAAATGTTGAACTGTTGGCAGTGTTGCATTTGATCCAGCTTTTTAAGAGAGTTGGTACAACCCAGGCTTCAATAGTTTTTACAGATTTCCTTCAGGAGACATAACAGTGTGAGACAATAAATAACCATACAGCATCATTATATGTCAATAAGTGCCAGGTAAAGGCAACATTTCCTCCTTTGTATTTCACCTGGTCCCATTCACAAAATAGTATTCTCAGAATTACTCCTCCATAGGTCTGAGAAATGGTACATTTATCAGTTAACTGTGTATGCCTACCGGAAATATTTCAGGTTCATATCATGCTGCAAAATAAATACTCCAATATTAATGAACACTAGCAGAATGCAGAAGTACAAAATATCTTATCAGTAACATATACCGGTACAAAGAGAAATAATCAGTGACTACACCCAATAACCGTAGTGGTGATAGTTAAGATGACAGTAATTATACAAACACATTTATTTTTACATTGGAACACATAAACGTCTTAGCATCACACATTGAATTGCCTCCGTGTATGAAATGTGCTACATAAATAATCTTGCCTTGTCTTGGTCCCACATTTTATGGCCTAACTAGTGTGCTATGGAATGGACTACAGGAAACAACTATAGGTGTTTACGAGCTGAAAGGCAGAATCCAAATGTTTCTTATTCAGTTTCAAACATTATACTTTCAGCATTGGTAACATTTCCCATTTGTTCTCAGTCTGAACTCTGATGAGGCGGCAGTGTTAGCAGTGGTAGAGAGGAAAAGGAAAAGAACTGACGAGACCAAAACTTTTTCTTTTTTTTAAATGAGGCCGTAACAGATCGCAACTTTGTCATGGAACATTGTGGGTGAGATCATGCTTTGAAAACCCTCCCCAACCCCCCCCTCCTCCTCTCTCTCTCTCTTCTAGTCTCTGGCTAGCAGAGGGGCGTGACTGCAAAGCCTGCTCTCCAGATGAGACGTTGGCCTCTCTGCTGTGTCATAGCTGACAACAGAGGCACGGGGAAGGCAACGCGGAGAAATCTATGAGCAGCAAGCAGCCGGGGATCACTGTGAGTTGGACCATTACACAAGGCAGGGTGGGGAGCCGAACTACCCACAGGAACAGCTGGACACCTACGGAGTTGACCGATAAAAATCGTTCTGGAAAAAATATCAGAAAATCAGTGTGAATTCATTTAGATTCTGTTCAAACTCTCATCAAGTCTCATTCAGATTTTCAACTACCAAGTGGCTGTGGTCAGAGCAGCCGTGAGTTATTTTCGCCTTCATGAGGTACGGAGGGCATCTCGTGATTTGGGGTGAGTAATTTGCACAGTGAGAGTGGACTACATGTTGCCATGGAAAAGGAGTGTGTTTATGGCTGTTTGTGTCATTCTGGTCATTTTTTCCGACATTCATGAAAAATCTTTCTTACGTGGATTTATTTTCAGTACCCAGCTAGAAGAATCAGATAAATCAGTTTATTCATGCTTAAATTATTAATTACATATAAATCAATACAATTTATTTTTTTACTTTTACTTAAAATGTATACATGTAGAAGAATACAACACTTTTTGAATTTCCATTCATTCAAGAGGTGGCTAAAAGTTTGGAAGAGGTAAAGAAAATTGCAAGCAAAAAAATAGATCTACTTTGACCATAACAGAGAGTGGAACACAATGAGGTGGCAAAAAAATAAAAAAGGCTACATCAGATGAGTTGCTAACTTTAAGGGGCGTGAGACAGTATGCACTTTCTGATCCTATCCACACAGTGTGATCTATTTTGCAACAAAACCATACAGATGGTTGTTCCCTGAATTACCTCAAAACATGTTTTTCGACTGCGGTAAAATAAAACCTACAAAAACATCAAGCTGTTCTCTATCTGTTTGTGTTGATATGTCTGTCTGTCTGTCTGTCTGTCTGTCTGTCTGTCTGTCTGTCTGTCTGTCCGTTTGTCTGTCTGTTTGTGTGTGTTGATATGTCTGTCTGTCTGTCTGTTTGTGTGTGTTGATATGTCTGTCTGTCTGTCTGTTTGTGTGGGTTGATATTTCTGTCTGTCTGTCAGAATTGCAGCTGGTCCTGCTTTTCCTTGTAAAAGTTAAAGCTGAAGACTCTACAGCTGCTTGTCCTGAAGGGTATATCAGTGATGCAAAGGCAGTCTGCGTAGGTAAGAAAATCTATATACTGTCTTGTTCATTGTATGTATGTTCATTCACATGTAGGATATGCTTTTCAAAGGCTCTGTGATGTCTGTGCATCAACATTCTTGCTATTCGCTTGAAACTTAATTTGTACATTACTCTCTCCTTCTTGTTTCGGTGATGGACAAGATGGTGATTAATGACTCTCTGTTTTTGGTCTAAGATGAGAATGAGTGCAACACTGACGAAGACGAACCAAGCATACCATGTGGTGATAATGCAAAGTGCTTCAACACAGAGGGCAGCTACTACTGTCAGTGTGGGTCCGGATTCAGGTCCACGAAGGGAAGTGTCAACTTCACGGGTGAAAATCCAGACAAATGCCAAGGTAAAAAAACACTAATTTAAAACACGCACTCACAGTTTGTTATGTGTGCCATTTCATTTAATCTCTCAGTTGACTTCTACCTGCGTTGCCTACCATAATACAGTAACATACTAGCATGTCCTAGTCGCCCGTCCTGCACGTCTGTGGAAACTGAACTGTCTTCACCATTGTCCCTTGGCAGATATCAATGAGTGCACAGTGGAGAACATAGACTGCGGGCCCAATGCCGCCTGTGTAAACAATGAAGGAAGTTATGGTTGTGTCTGTGAGATTGGGTTTAGAGCAAGCAACGGAAAAGAGACATTTTTGGATGGCAAAGGTGTCACATGTCAAGGTGAGAAAGTGAGAGGAATGGCTATTTTATCAAGGATATTTAAAGTAGTATTAGAAGCTCATTCTAGCAAGCCCGTCCTGCACGTCTGTGGAAACTGAACTGTCTTCACTATTGTCCCTTGGCAGATATCAATGAGTGCACAGTGGACGACATAGACTGCGGGCCCAATGCCGCCTGTGTAAACAATGCAGGAAGTTATGCTTGTTTCTGTGAGGTTGGGTTTGTAACAAGCAGTGGAGGGACCTTTTCGGATGGCCAAAAATGTCAAGGTGAGCTATTGAGACTTTTTGAACTACGATGAGGAGGTGAAAGTAAATATTGTTACCCTTTTGGTGGACCAAGAGGCAATAATGGCTGATTATAGTTTTTTTTATCAAACATGACAGACAAAGATGAGTGTGCCCTAAACACCACTATTTGTGGGGGAAATGCCAGATGCTACAACAACCAAGGGTCCTACTACTGTATCTGTAACCCTGGCTTCAGTAGCAACAACAAAACCGGTATTTGTGAAGGTGAGGCCAATCTGATCTTTTAAATGTCACTGGCCTCTCCAATAAAAAAAAAAGTCATCAACCTGTTAGTCAGATAATGCAGGTTTCAAAACATTTGAAAAAAAAAAGACTTTAATCATTTCCTTGTTTAGTCATTTTATCAGATAGGCAATTTTAACATGTTCAGTACAATTATGTGAGCTGATGTTAACAAGTGAATCTAAACAAAGCTTTTTACCCTCAGGAACACAACAAAACTGAATTGTGCCGTGAGAGTTTTTCATGAGCTAAAAGGAAATGATTATTTTTGTGGTTTGGTAGCCTTTTGCAACACTTCTTTTATTCAACATTACAGATACAAACGAGTGTGAAATAACAGACATTTGTGTGGAAAACGCCAAATGTAACAACATTCCAGGAGGCCACTACTGCGTCTGCAACCCTGGCTTCAGACTTGGATCTGGAAACACCAACTTCACCACCAAAACTGAATCTTGTGAAGGTGAACTAATTTTACAGTAGCTGACAGTTTGTATATTGTATTTAAACTCAGTAGGTATAAAAGACATGGGTGCTGAAGAAAACTACTCTAATAGTAAAAACGTACTCACTATTGCACAAATCAATTGTCCACTTGCTGTCTTTTCCAGACATATGCAATATGGACGCCGCCATCTGTGGAGGAGGAGCATGCCGCCAGGGCCCTGATGGTCACGAATGCGTTTGTCACAAAGGATATACCAACTACGGCTTCAATCAGGAAGCATGCACAGGTGATAAATAATAATACACTCGTCCTTCCCTTCCCTTCCCTTCCCTCCCTTCTTCTGCACCTCCTTCCGTTTCCTCTCAGCTGTCTGGCAATTGAACCCAATCAAGATGAGACATCGTTTTCAGCGGCACTTGGCTTAAATATGTTTCCTGCTCAGTGGGCTATTTCCTTGTATTGTAACTCAGTTGTTAAGGGCTTTGGATAAAATTGTTGGCCAAATCATTTATATGTAAATGTAAATGTTACATTAATGTCATAATGACCACACCTCTATGTGATGCTACCCCATATATAGTTATAATTAACAGAAACATAAAACAGCACTCATTATCATAAATTATCTTCATATGTATCTATATATATCAATGTTATATCCAAATGATGATATTTATCATTGTTGTATGTTTTCCTTTCAGCATTAAGCTGTGATGGGACTCTGGATGATGTCAGCGTTGGCCAGGTATGGTTGGATACATCTCTGTCATTTTAAGATACATGTACAAATGAATGAATCTCTATGTTACACAGTTCCTGTGGGTTTTTTTTTAGTGAATGAGCTGCACAATGGGTCCTTTTTTCCTTGTTGTCCATCTGCTTTTGCTTCTTATTTTCCTGATCGTTTCAGACTCTGCCTGAACTGGAGGCTCTTCATTCCATGCTGAGCGGCCTGTGCATGAGACTGACTGAGAACAATGCGACAGGGACTTCAGCACAGAAAGGAGCCCTGGATGGAGAGGCGCTGTTAATGGTAATGCCTCATGGCGATTTATGACAGCATTTTTACCACAGGGAGCCATAGCTACAACGGTGTCATAATGTCTTGCTGAACAAGGGTCTTGGGAAGTGTGTCGACATGAAATAAGAAGGAGAGATTCTGTTGCCCTCCCTGGATGTCTGACTGTGTAGTGGTTTAACACTCCTTCCTCATCATCTTCCTCTCTCTCTGTCTTTCTCCCTCTTTTTCTCTGTTGTCTCTCTCTCTTCCTCACTCACTCTTATTGTTTCCTACCTACAGCAACTCCTGTCCCTAATAGATAACCTGTTGTCTAAAGGACCCCTCAGAGACCACAAGCAAGTCACCTTTTTGTTGTCTGCCGTTGAGGGAGCACTGAAACAACTTGGACAACTTCTAAATTACCCGAAAACCAAGAAGTCAACCAAATATGTTGGTAAGTCCCCTCCAAACCACATTATAGTTGAGAACAGGAAGTGATACACAAAAAGTACTTTTTGTAACCTCAGCTGAGGAATGAACACTTCATTTATGTTTGAACAGTGTGGTTAACCTATCATTTCTATATTTATTTTTGGCCTCTTCATGCGCTGAATGAATATATATGTGGCTAATTTAGCTGAGCACTTGAGCATGTTAAGAGGACTAGAAAACCGGAAAAAAATTGCTGTGTTTTAAAGCCATGTATCAGAACAGAATATTCTGTGTGTGCTTTCAGAGGTGGAACTGTTGGTGGAGAGGGGGGATTCTTCCCCAACTGGGAATGTCAGTCTTCTTTCCGAGAACGCCCAACTGGACACACACTGGGAGACAGCGACAGGGGCTGCATTCTCTGGTACAAATACACACTGATATACAGTGTACTTTTGACACACAGTATACAGGAAATGGACAAAGACAACATAGAAAAACATTTACATATTTATACTCTCTCCTGTGTGTGTGTGTGTGTGTGTGTGTGTGTGTGTGTGTGTGTGTGTGTGTGTGTGTGTGTGTGTGTGTGTTTTGTGGAGCAGGATTTCCCACCGTTGCCTTGCTGACCTATAAGAACCTGGAGGAATCAACTAATGATTATTTCGGTGTAACTCCAGATAAAGCAAACCAAAGGTTCCAGATCAACTCAAAAGTAGTGACTGCAACAGTTAGCAATGCGAACACAACACAGCTGGCGAAGAACATCACCCTCTCTTTCCCCCACCTCAATGTATGCAGGAGACCTTTCACTCATTCATATCTATGCTAATACCATTCCATATAAGTGAAACATGATGATAAATATACTCAACATTACTATATATGAGCAATGTTTTGTCAGAACATTTAAGAATAGTAATTCCTTTTAACACAGCTGTTTAAATATTTTGTATTACAAATATTGGTCATATTGGTGTTAAGTAAGTGTAATATATAGATGTGTAATATATTTAAATGATTAACAGTGTACTATAACATCGTACATACAACTGAATGACCTCTTTTTATTTGCAGTCAAAAGAGGAACAACACAAGTGTGTTTACTGGGACCACGAAGGCGGGGTGTGGTCGGATCGTGGGTGTACTGTGGTGACGTCCGGTGCTAACCACACGGTGTGCTCATGCAGCCATCTTAGCAGCTTCGCCGTGCTCATGGCTCTCTACGAGGTCGAGGTATCCGCATCCTAGAGCCCCAGAATGGGTTACATTCACATTTACAGAGAGTCTACACAACAGTGAACTTGGTCATTAAGACATTTAGATCTGGATTCAAATCTTCTAAATCTTCTGAAAATCTTCAAAGCGGTCTCAAACTAGCTTAGATGTCAGCACATTCATCTGATATCCAAACAGACTTTTTTTCCAGTGTGATTAAACCTTGTGTTTGTCCACATAAATACTATTATTTTACACAGCCTCACTTCATTTCTAATGGCATTTATCTCTCTCTCTCTCTCACTCTGTCTCTCTCTCTCTCTTTCCCTCTGTGTGTGGACAGGACACCTTTGAGCTGCTCATGATCACCTGGGTGGGGATGTCTCTGTCGCTGGTGTGCCTCCTGACCTGCATCCTTACCTTCGCCTGCTGCCGCTCCATCCAGAACACCCGCAACACCATCCACCTGCACCTCAGCCTCAGCCTCTTCATCGCCAGCGTCATCTTCCTGGCCGGCATCTCCCGCACCGAAAACCAGGTGAGCTAACCCTCAGGGGGTGGGTCAGAGTGTGTGTGTGTGTGTGTGTGTGTGTGTGTGTGTGTGTGTGTGTATGTGTGTGTGTGTGAGAGAGAGAGAGCCTGTAGGTGCAGACAGTGGGTAGAAAAGGGCAGCTTTTGGAGTTCCGGTCATGACGTGGACGTGAGAAGTCGCAGAACCCATGTGCTCCGGTGAAATATATCACATATAAAAGTAAACCTGTTCGTTTGATGTTGTAAAAAGTCTTAGTCGAGTAATATAAGTGCAAGATATCAGTAGGATCCAAAATGAAGTCGAGTAAACCCAGTTCAAGAGGTAAAGAGAAGAAGAGAGAAGGCGATTTGGAGTTAGCTCATGGGCTAGCTGAAGCCCCAGAAACCCAAGCTAGGGAGGATGGAATTTTAGCAGCTATTCACGCTCTTCGGAAAGACTTCTCTGCCCAGCTCAAAGAAGTTATCACCTCAAACCACGAGATCAAAGAAGCCTTAGACTCCTTCTCCGAAAGACTAAGTGGGGCAGAAACCCGTATAAGTTCCGCTGAGGACCAATTGAACAACCTAGCTAACGTTTCTGCAACCACTCAAAGAAAGATGCTAGCACTCACCAGATCAGTGGAGACCATGGAGAACCGCCAGCGCCGCCTGAATTTGAGACTGGTGGGCTTGCCAGAGGGCACAGAGAAAGGTGACCTGGTGTCCTTCCTCAACATGTGGCTACCCGACCTCCTTGGTCAAGAAAATTTCCCGATTCCACCTTCCATCGACCAAGCATTCAGGCTTCCAGGGGCAGCAACTTCTAAAGCTAGCAAGCCAAACCGAAAACCGTTTCCTCGGGCGATCCTCGTGAAATTCCGCTGGCTGGCCGACAGAGACCGAGTGATGAAGGCTGCTCGCAAGATGAAATCGCTACAGTTCGAAGAGAACCGTTTGATGTTTTTTCCAGACCTTTCCGCGGAGATCCAGCAGCAGAGGAGAATGTTCGATGGTGTGAAAAGCCGACTGCATAATCTGGATATTGAGTTTGGATTACAGTTCCCAGCAAAGATGAGAATCTACCACAAGGGTAAACTGCTCACGTTTCTTACTCCATCAGATGTAGAGGCCTTCATCCAAAAGATCGAGACAGAACGGTCTCAGACTGAACGGGACAATTATGTGAGTGAGTCTAGCTAGACTTTGCTAGCACGCCTGGATCCAAAATAATGAACGACTTAGACTAAGCTTTATTGGATAAGAGTATTGTGTATCACATTGGCTGTATTATAGCTGGCCCTCGGTTTGATTGTATTAATACGTTTGGTTTTATTGTACATAATGTCATGGGTCAATAATCACACATACTTGGGTATACTTTTAATTTTTTATACGTAATTCTTTCTGCCGGACGTGGGTTCCACCCAAATTTGTTTAATGTTTTGTATCTGCTCCTTAGTTAAGGATCAATGCAAGTTGTCCGGAATTTCAGTGTATTGCAAGAGTGTGAGTGGGGTCTGTGCAATTAGGGGGCGCAGGAATTTAGGAGAGCTCCGTCTCTGTTCTAGAGAGGGGGCGTTTGTTACTTTTTTTTTTTTTTTTTCTTTTTCATGTTTTGATGGCACACTGGTCTCCTATAGAGGAGTTGAAATTATAATGATAATATTACTAAGGCTGGGTTATGAGTAATGCCCCTTTTCTCAATATTACTTCATGGAATGTCAGGGGTATGAGAAAATTAGTTAAAATTAAACAAATACTGTCCAGACTTAAACACCTCCAAGCAAAAGTCATATTTCTCCAAGAAACTCATTTATTGCCAGATGAGATTGTGCGCATAAGGAAGAGATGGCCTGGGCAAATTCTAGCTTCTTGCTGCTCTTCACAGGCAAGAGGAGTAGCAATCCTTATCCATAAATCAGTCCCCTTTAGGATTCACAAACTTCTTCAGGATCCTGCGGGTAGATTTGTGGTGGTTGGGGGAACTCTTTTGAATCAAGAAATTATTCTTGTAAATGTTTATGGGCCCAACAATGACGATGCCACATTCTTTAGGAACCTCTTCATGACCATTTCCTCTTTTCGAGGTGAAATAATTATGGGTGGAGATTTTAATTGTGCTCCTAACCCCCTTCTAGACCGTTCATCGAGAAATGACTCCTCCCACACAAATACCCGAAGGGTGATAGGCCACTTCATGTCAGAGCTGCATCTTTGTGATATCTGGAGAATTAGAAATCCCACCACACTAGAATATTCATGCCACTCAAACACACACCAAACACAATCCCGCATAGATTATTTTTTAATCTCTGTGACTCTTGCGGCCAATGTACAGGACTGTGGACACAAAGGAATAGTTATTTCAGATCATGCCCTATTGTTTTTGCATTACCGCCTCACTTCACATGCCAGGGGCCAAACAGTGTGGAGGCTTAGCCCGAGATGGCTACATGATCAGAATTTTCTATACTTTGTGAAAACGAATATTGAGTTTTTCTTTGCTACAAATACAGATGAAACCTCAGCATCTATTAGATGGGAAGCCTTTAAAGCCTATATTAGAGGTGTAATGATTTCTTATACTAGTAGCAATACAAATAAGACCCATCTCCTTATGACTGAACTTGAGCAAGATATTAAAGACCTAGAAAGGGAGCTCTCAGTGAATAATACACCGGAGAATCTACAGAGGCTCTCAGAATTAAGGGCTAAATATAATAATGTCACAGCAAGTAAGGCCTTAAACAGTATCACTCGGTTAAAGCAGACGTATTATGATCAGGGAGAATCAGCGGGTAAATTACTAGCTTGGAGGATTAAAACACTGCAAAATGAAAGGGCTATCACTGAGATTGAAACTGAAAGTGGGACAACAACTAATCCAGCAGAAATTAACAGAGCTTTTCAAAAATATCATATGAACCTTTATACGTCAGAGTCCCCGGATACTAATGACCTACACCCCTTTTTGGATCAGCTTTCCATTCCAACTTTAGAGGAAAGGGTTAAAGAGGAGCTAGACTCTCCCATTACAAAGGAGGAACTGTTTGAAGCGCTGTCCCATATGAACGGAGGGAAAGCTTCCGGTCCTTCTGGTCTACCCATTGACATCTACAAATGCTTTAAGGAGATGCTTGTGCCACCCCTCTTTGATATGTTAGTCGAATCAATTGAAGCTGAACATTTACCACCTTCCTTATCAAAGGCCTTAATAACACTGATTCTAAAGCCAGATAAACCCCACATAAAATGTGGGTCATATCGTCCTATTTCACTAATAAACTCAGATGCTAAGATTATAGCAAAGGTGTTTGCGAGACGTCTTGAAAACCATCTTCCTTCTCTGATCACCTCTGACCAAAATGGTTTCATAAAGGGTCGTCAAGGTTTCCATAATATTCGAAGACTACTAAATATTATAGATGTGAGGAAGGAAAGCCCAGACACAGCAATAGTCTCCCTGGACGCTGAAAAAGCGTTTGACAGGGTGGAACACAATTATCTTTTTGAAGTGCTTCAGCGGTTTGGGTTTGGGGAATACATCTGTAAGTGCATGAAAATGTTATATCACTCCCCAAGCGCGTCAGTCATGACAAATTTTTTAACCTCCCAACCCTTCAAACTCCAACGAGGGACCAGACAGGGGTGCCCCCTTTCGCCCCTTCTGTTTGCATTAGCAATCGAGCCACTTGCAATCGCAATTAGACAAAACAGCAGTATAACAGGTATCACAATAGGGAATGTGGAGAATAAAATAGGATTATTCGCAGACGACATAGTTTTGTTCCTGACCCAGCTAAAGTGCTCTATTCCAAATCTCCTTAGATTAATAAATACTTTTGGATCAATTTCAGGATATAAACTGAATGAATCCAAGTCAAACATCCTCTTTCTTAAACAATCAGAGAGAAGTTGTCCCCCAATACAAACCACATTTAGGAATACTTCTAGTTTTACTTATTTGGGGATCAAAATTACTCAATCAACAGAGGACCTTGTATCCACTAACTATAGCCCAGTGATATCAGGAGTGACTAACCTTATTAACAGATGGACAACAATGCCAATTTCAATGATTGGCAGGATTAATATCCTCAAAATGAATGTCCTACCTAAATTTCTTTACTTATTCCAATGCATACCACTTCCACCTCCAACAAACTTCTTCTCAAATATGACTAAAGTCTTCAGAAATTTCATATGGAGTAACAGACGAGCAAGATTACGCCTCTCTCTACTATATCTGCCATATGACAGGGGAGGGTTGAAACTCCCCAACCTCAAATGGTACTACTGGGCATGCCAGCTTTGGACAACCTCCTTCTGGTTCAGACCCAGTCCATCCCTCTCATGGGTGGAAATGGAAAGAGAGACTTCAGCCAATATACCTCTTCATATGTATCTATACTCAGATAAACCGGATAAACTAAAGAAATTCACAGGTAACCCATTTGTTTCCAACTCCATTCGTGTTTGGCATGACGTTCATAGCTACCTAAAGGTTCCCCTTAAGCTATCACAGTTCACACCCATTTGGGGAAACAACAATTTTCATCCAGGGGCAAAAGACAAGGGATTTAAACTATGGGCAGACAAAGGTATTGGCCAAATAGCAGATCTCTTTCAGGAGGATGTTCTCATGCAATTTGAAGATATCAGAAAACAATTTGACATACCCGCTAAACATTTCTTCAAATACCTACAAGTCAGAGACTTCATCTATAAGACCCCAAAAAAGCTCTCAATACCTGACCTCTCAGCAGTAGAAAAAATTGTAAAAAGCCCTCACCAGAGAAGACTTATTTCCATCTTTTATAAGATTTTGTCATCTGGGTCACCAGAGACATCAGAGGACAAGAGACTTGCTTGGTGCGCAGACTTAGGGGAGGAGATAACTGGGTCTGAATGGCAAAATATTTGTACCCTATCACAAACACAATCATCTAATTCAGGTTTCAGACTGTTGCAGTATAAATGGTCCATGAGGCTGTATATCACTCCTGAGCTTTTGAATCATTTCAATGAGAATATTCCTGATGTATGTATTAAATGTGAAACGCATAAAGGGACTCTTTTCCATTGTTTATGGTCCTGTTCAAAAGTACTAGAATTTTGGAGGGAGGTTGTTGAGACACTCTCAAATACATCAGGGGCGACTCTTCCTATGTGCCCAAGAATGTGCGTTTTGGGACTCATACCAAAGGACATTAATCTCAACAGAGCTAACAGAAAGATGGTTACCCTAAGCCTACTACAAGCCAGACGGACTATTGCAAAATGTTGGAAATCTATACAGAGGCCGACTACCAAAGGCTGGCTAGAGGACATTGTACAAGTTATAGCCATGGAAAAAATAACATATTCACTGAAAGGAAAATATGCACAGTTTGAAGAAATGTGGACTTCATTCTTGGACTTTGTAAAGGGCCCTCAATTTCTTAGGGCTCTAAAGTGACCATACAGACATTACCCCTGTACAATCGATGGGCAACCCACTGTCTAAATACCCCTTGCCAATGTACCAATGAACGTGCCATCTGGTTTTGAGTGTGTCATTTTATATAATTTATTTTATTTGTATCATTATTATTATATTATTATTATTATTTTTATTTATTTATTTTTTGTCAGGTAGCTGGTTTCTTATGTTTACTGTATTTGTAACTTGTTCTTCCTTGAAAGGAAGGGGAAAAAAAGAAAAACCAATAAACACATTTTGAAAAAAAAGAAAAGGGCAGCTTTTAGAGTGGTGGACATTCAGAGAAAAATGGAGAAAGGGTTCATTTATTTATGGTTATTTATGGTTACACTCACACAGATACTCACACATGCACACACACACACACACACAGACACACACACACACACACACACACACACACACACACACACACACACACACACACACACACACACACAGACACACACACACACACACACACACACACACACACACACACACACACACACACACACACCTTGGTAAACTAACACACATAGACAACTGCTCCCACACCTACATAAAGCACCCCCCCCTCTCTCCTGTGTTTTGTGGCAGACGGGCTGTGCATTGGTGGCGGGGATGCTGCACTACTTCTACCTGGCGTCCTTCTGCTGGATGTGCCTGGAGGGTGTGCAGCTGTTCCGGATGGTGGTGCTGGTCTTCAACACCACCCTGCGGTCCCGCTACATGATGGCAGCCGGCTACGGCGTCCCTGCGCTCATAGTGGCCATTTCGGCCATGGTCAACGCCAAAGGATACGGTTCCAAGCGCCTGTGAGGACCCAGTCCGCTTGCACCAGCTTCCATAAAGGCCATAGGCTGACTTGGACTGACTGATTGTTTCTGTTATTTTGTGTTGTTGAGGCATACTTTGATTTACTCCCTCTGTGTATGAATGTGTGTGTGTGTGTGTGTGTGTGCGTGTGCGTGTGCGTGTGCGTGTGCGTGTGCGTGTGCGTGTGCGTGTGCGTGTGCGTGTGCGCGTGCGTGTGTGTGTGTGTGTGTGTGTGTGTGTGTACCCTCAGGTGCTGGTTTGATGTGAAGGAAAACGGCTTCATCTGGAGTTTCCTGGGCCCTGTCATTGTCATCATTGCTGTGAGTATATAGTATAGTTTCATCATTGAGTAGAGCATCATAATTGAAGTGAATTTACTACTGTTTTATTGTTATGGATAGTATATTTATTGCTGTCTGTATAGTTTCATTATTGAGTATAGTGTCATTATTCCTGTGTGTACTACAGACCAGGGTAAATTACAATAAGTGTTGTATTTCTCTGGTCTGAAATATATCTCTGTCTCTTCTAGGCAAATGTCTTCTTCTTCCTCATAACAGTCTACAAGCTTGCTGAGAAGTTCTCCAGTCTCAATCCTGATCTCAACAACCTGCGTAAAATCAAGTAGGTGATGGGTGACTCTCTGCCTTCCCCAGCCCAGGACCGACTCAGGAGCAGAGTAGGTTCTGACAGGTCTCAGGACTGGATCAGGGCTGGATCCAATTTAGAGTCTAAAGTGAATTTGATTTTGAGTATGTGCAGAGAATTTTTCTAGCTACGTAGAAGGGCTCTGGTACTTCGTAAGAATCACCAACGATCTGTTCAACAGGAGGAATGTCACAAGTTTGCCCTTATGTCTTTGTCTCCCCCTGCAGGGTATTCACAACCACTGCAGTAGCTCAGCTTGCCGTGCTGGGCAGCATGTGGATCTTTGGCTGCTTCCAGTTTAACAAGTCCACCATGGCCATGTCGTACATTTTCACCTTCCTGAACTCCCTGCAAGGCGTGCTGATGTTTGTCATGCACTGCCTGCTCAACAAGCAAGTAAGAGCCTCTTTAATATGCAGAACCTTGCAGAGCTGAGCTCCGCCATTCTTTATGCTTGTCACAGTCAGTGTGCCTGGAGCACTGCCGGAAGGATGAGAGTAGAGAAATGTGTCTATTAATTTTCACTTATTTAGGAAAGCCAGGAGCTGCGCATCTGTGTGCAAGCTAGTTCTCCAGGGGTCTGTACAAAAACAAACTGACACACAAGCACGGCTGCAGCCAAATCACATTGCTGCCTTTTCTTTTCCCCACTTGCAGGTGAGAGAGGAGTACGGTAAATTCATGTCCTGCATCTGTGCTCCACACAAGACCAAGTACTCGGACTTCTCTGGCTCAAACCAGTCCAAGACTCAGGTATTCAGTGCATTACTAACCACACATTTTGGGACTGTGTTCAGAGGTTTCTTTTTTTCAAGTGACCCTGTTCATTAGACACATTGGATACTACTGGGACATCATCAGTGGTACCATCATGTATCTGTACTTCCCGGTGAATTTGAATTGCAATTATAAGGAATGTGTATGCTCTCGTTAAAAATGTGATATCACATCCAATGGTACAAACCTAAGGTTCTTGCAGCAAATAGTGTTTGGTGTGTGAGGATGTAGTTGAGTTATTCCACTAAATGAAGTTTGATGTGATCCACAGACGTCCAAGAGTGCCCAGAACACTGGAGAGTCCCACATCTGAGAGCTCTATGGTCAATCCACGGGACTCTTCCCACTGAGGCAACTGGGTCACTAGTCTGCGCCTTGGGGGGATTCATGCCTTTTTTTAGAATGCACTTTTCCGGGGAATTATGCTATTGGCGAGGAGTCATTCAATAAGAATGTATTGCTGTATTTATAGTGCTCTTAGTGCCTTGACAATCTGCTCAGGGGGTTATTTGTTGTTATTTGTTGACGGGGGGGGGGGGGGGCCTTAACTTGTGGCCAAAATGTCTTACATACATTTAAAAAATATCTAGAATGTTTGTATTTCTCTTATAAGGTATTTATGGTTTTGATGTTGTTGTTGTTGTTTTGTGTATGTGTTTGTGTTTGAGGTTTTTTTTTGGGGGGGGGGGGGGGGGGCAATGTAATTTAAAGCTGAGCTTTAAATGCTGTTTTAATGCTGTAGATTTTCTATTGATAACCACTGAACACAATTGCAATGTGTTGTATGAACTTGTTAATAATTTTTCTTTGATATTTGATGTTGTAAGAGTTGTAAACTGCTTTCTGGTGTGTGTGTATATGAGTTTTAAGAAATAAACATTTTTAAACAGATTTTGTATATTCACTATCAACGTATATATATATAAGATATATAAAATAATAAGAAATTACACCACTCCCTTCCATGCTCTTGAGGCAACGACGTGTGGATTGGCTGGAATTGTTTATGGCTCGGTCCGAACCACCAGGCTTGGGGAGTAGCAGAATACATGGAACGCCGTTACGTAATTAAGATACAAAAAAAGGTTACAGTATTCCGGTATAGTTACAGGAAAAAATACACGTTTTATATTACATATACAAAGACAATATTTATATACAAAGACAATATTTATATTACATATTTCGAACCACTATGTGTCTTTCCCATTTACAGAGCAAGGGTTGTGTACGAACACCAGAAGAGGGTGGTGAGGAGCAATAGAATAGATAGTTAATAGATAATAATAGTTTTACCCTCATTCACTGATATGTCGGTCAGCATTACTAATAACAAATCAAGCATACAATACTACACCATGGAAGTAAGTACAAATGAATTCTCCCTATCTGCGTTTTGGTTAGCAAGTTAAGTGATAACAGTTAAATGTTTGTCTTGTATGTGTGTGTGTCATAACACCTATAAAGCTAAGTGGCCAAAAAAAGGAACTAGAGTTAAGGTGTTGGAAGCAGAGAAATGTTTTAATTTCATTAGGCGGTGCTTTCCTAGAACCAACACCAGAGAACTGCTTGGATCTTCAAGTTGGGATCTTCAACTGCCACTGAATTCCATTCCTCAACATGAGATACAGTGGACATCTCCTGATTCGGGGCGAGTCTTTTGCACAGTGAAAGTCCATATTGTTGTGAAAATACAGTGTGTTTATGGCTGTTTATATGATTTGGATCAGATGCCATTTTTCATTTATTCAATTCAATTTGATTTATAGTGCCAAAACAATGAAATTGTCTCTGTCTCTCTCACTCTTTCCCTCTGTGTGTGGACAGGACACCTTTGAGCTGCTCATGATCACCTGGGTGGGGATGTCTCTGTCGCTGGTGTGCCTCCTGACCTGCATCCTTACCTTCGCCTGCTGCCGCTCCATCCAGAACACCCGCAACACCATCCACCTGCACCTCAGCCTCAGCCTCTTCATCGCCAGCATCATCTTCCTGGCCGGCATCTCCCGCACCGAATACCAGGTGAGCTAACCTTCAGGGTGATGAGAGAGAGAGAGAGCCTGTAGGCGCAGACAGTGGGTAGAAAAGGGCAGCTTTTAGAGTTTTATACAGTGCCAAAACAATGAAATTGACTCAAGGCACTTTACATAGCCCAGGGCCTGAGCCCCCCTGAAGCAAGCTCAATGGCAAAAGGGGCAAGGAAAAACTCCCTGTTAACAGGAAGAAACCTTGAGCAGAATCTCGGCTCATTAGGGGGGCCCATCGGCCTGGAGCCGGCAGGGTAGAGAGGTAGAGATAGAAAAAGGAGGGGAGGGGAGGGGGGGCTTGTGGCAGAAGGGGAGGGGAGACAATCAGAAACATGGCAGATTCATTTTTACAAGTATCAGGATAAGCATGCTAGCATACATGTGGTAAATGTACACAATGCATACAAACCTAACATGGTATGTACATGATACATACAAAATTGATAGTGAATAAGGTGGGAAGAGAGTGTTTTCAAGTATTGTAGAACGGCTTAGTGGGTAAACCGTGTGCTCGTAAGGTTACTATTACAAGGGTAAGTAGAAAACTATGTCAATGGTGGCAATTATTTACATAGCAGCAGTTAAAGGCTAGCACAAAGTATGGGGTAGAATAAGAACATGACAGTGTGGTGGGGGTGGGTAAGTGCAGGCCAAGGATTTCTGCAAGTAGATCAGGTGGACTACAGCAGCATCCCACAACAGAGACAGTCAAGACTATGGGGGGAGACAAATTGAGTGGGTAGAGTTTGGCTGCTTAATATGCGTATATATACTTAATTACATTTACATTTTGTCATTTAGCAGACGCTTTTATCCAAAGCGACTCACATATGTGTGACTTACAATGTATACACATTTTACATTTTACATTTATGGCACACTGCACATCAGGTGCAATTAGGGGTTCAGTGTCTTGCTCAAGGACGCTTCGACAGGGAATCGAACTAGCAACCTTCTGCTTACTAAACGACTTCTCTACCACTGTACCACTGTCGCCCCATTTAACTGTTACTTAATGAATATGGTGATGCGGAACAACGTTTTCACAGCCATCAGCATTTGCAAGCAAAGGTCATGTCAGAAGAGAGAGAACATTTGGTTAGTAAACATCAATTTCATAAACAGATAAAGAGACCAATTTAGGTAAACAATTAACAATAGGTAATATGGCCACTTCATCAGTATCAGCATAATATGATATAGAACGAGAGGGAGAGATTGCCCGGCAAGGTGTATGAGAATTTTATCAATGTTTAGTTTTGATGAGTTATGTTTAGTTATGATCGGCTGACATGGTGCATGTGAATTTTACTTATACAAGGATAGCAAGGGTGGCAGGATACAACAACAGAGCACAATTAGCTGGCGACAGACGCAACACACGCTGCATACTGATACGCAAGAGCACTCCCTCACGGTACAACATGTGCTGTCTGTAGCCCACTCCTGCTTAACACTACAACATTTGACTTTGACTTTTGACTTTGACTTTGACTTTGAACATGGCTGACAAGAAGTATGAAGAATGTTTTGACAGGTGTCGGGTTTTTAATGCAGTATTCATGATTATGGGATGCACAAAAGAGAAATGTCTTTGGTCTAGATTTAAATATGAAAAGGGTGTCCGCTTTTACGGATAAAAGCAGGAAGATTATTCCACAGGAGGGGGGCAGAGATAGCAGAGGACTCGTATTGTGCTTTTTGCAAGGACACCAGCAGTCTGGGAACAAAGCGGTCTTTGGTGGGCAGTAGAGGACAACTCATTCCTTGAGGTAATTTGTAGCTAAGACATTAAGGAGGCGCCCCATGTTGCACCCGGGACCCATAAAGGACAACATGCACTGTCTGTAGCCCACAAAGTGCTAAACACAACACGACTGCCCAACCACACCACCTGAGCAACAGGATACAACAACAATTATGCTGTCTTCATGAGCATTTCACTTGGGTGTTCAAGCAGGCACCGTCGTTCATCAGGGTTCTGTTGAATTAGGGCCCACAGTACCTTCAGAAGGCTCAACAGTCGTGTCTGGTGTCCCAGGCCCACCCACCCCCAAGCTCATAATGGGACACAGAGGTACCTCTCAGTCTGTTTTTCTAATGGCAAGGATATTGACACAATGCCACACATCCACAGAGAACAAACTCTGAAATGAAACTCTCAAAACTCTGTGGTGTAACATTCATAAAATGGGAACTTCTTCAAAACACTGCTCTGCAAGCGTTGCAGTAGTAGAGCTCAGAGGGCATGAAAAGAGTGCGTGTGTGTGTGTGTGTGTGTGTGTGTTTGTGTGTGTGTGTGTGTGTGTGTGTGTGTGTGTGTGTGTGTGTGTGTGTGTGTGTGTGTGTGTGTGTGTGTGTGTGTGTGTGTACTCTCAGTAAGTAGAAAGAGACAGCTGGGGTAGTAAACACCAGGCATGACTGCCAGTGCTTCACCTCCCACCTGCTGAAGGGATTTGGGAAGAATAGATTCATTTTCACGATTCACTGGTGATAGAACTTGTTTCCTTCACATTTTTATTAGAGAGAGGGACTAGAACGTGAGGAAGGAAGGGAGGGAGGGAGGGAGGGGAGATCGACAAATAAGGGAAATGAGAATCACCCCTTGTTGAAGAGTTTTTAAAAAATCACCCTTCGTTTAATTCACTAAGGACACATGCCAACCCCAAAGACAACAGCAAATAGAGTAGAGTTGAGTCCCCCCCCCCCACCCCACCCTCTGGAGTTCTGGGTTAGCGTAAGGGTTGGAATTGGATACGAACCCTTATCACCTTAGTCAACCAAACAGAATGACAAGTAATATGGCCACTACATCAGTATCAATGGCATAGTACAATATGACATACAGAGTCGAATGAGAGGTCTTGATCGATAATTACATCCACAACTTTGACGCTGCATGTTGCATGTTAGTGAGATGCAATCGGTAATCCAGATGCCAAGGTAAAAAATACTACTTTAAAACACACACTCACAGTTGGTTATGTGTACCATTTCTTGCCTTGGACTCTGTCAAAACAGTAAAAAATTGGGGAGCATAAAAAATAGCCATTTATCTTTTTTTCTCAGTTGACTTCTACCTGCGCTGTCACCATAATACAGTAACATACTAGCATGTCCTAGTTGCCGCCTGTGAAAACAATAATGCAGGAAGTTATGCTTGGGTCTGTGAGATTGGATTTGTAACAAGCAGTGGAAAAGAGACATTTTTGGATGGCCAAGGTGACACATGTCAAGGTGAGAAAGTGAGAGAAATTGCTATTTTATCAACAGGTAGACCAGACCAGACCAGGTACAAACACTTGAAAAGAGACAGAAATAAGTAAATAAATAAATGTTCCATAAATGTTAAATACATTTTACAGTGAGTGATAAGCGAGATCAAAGAGGTATGTCTTATATGCATGTTTAAAGGTTTCAACCGTTTCAGCCATTCTTAGGTATTCTGGCAGTGTGTTCCAAAGATTGGGGGCATAGAAACTAAAAGCTGCTTCCCCATGTCTCTTTGTCCTGGCTTTTGGAACTGTTAGAAGTTCAGTGCCGGAGGACCTCAGGGATCTACTGGGTGTGTACCTTGAGAGCATGTCTGTTATATATTCAGGTGCATGACTATGGAGTGATTAATAGACTAGTAAGAGAACCTTGAAATCTATTCTAAATCTAACAGGTAGCCAGTGCAGTGATTTTAGTACTGGTGTGATGTGCGCTCTCCGTCTTGTTTTAGTGAGGACTCGTGCTGCTGCATTCTGTATTGTTTGTAGTTGACTAATGGCTTTTTTTGGTAGACCAGACAAAAGCGAGTTACAGTAGTCTAGCCTGCTTGTGATAAACGCGTGCATCAGTCTTTCGGTGTCAGCCTGGGCGAGAAACAGTTGCACCTTAGCAATGTTTCTTAAGTGATACAAAGATGTTTTAATTATATTTTTGATATGGGTTTCAAAATTGAGATCTGAGTCAAATATGACGCCTAGGTTTCTGGCTTGGTGCTTGGTGTTAAGTGCTAGTGTTTTTAAGTGTGCAGATAGTTTCTCTCTTTCGTTTTTTTCACCAATGACTAATACCTCTGTTTTATCTTGGTTTAGCTGGAGAAAGTTTTGTGACATCCATACATTTATATCAGAAATGCAATTTACCAAACAATCAACAGAGCTGTAGTTGTTGGGTGTTACAGAAATATAGAGCTGGGTGTCATCTGCATAGCTATGATAGTCGATGTTGTGCCTCCTAATTACACTACCAAGGGGTAGCATGTATAGACTGAAAAGTAAGGGCCCTAAAATGGATCCTTGAGGGACCCCGCAGGTCATACAAATGTTTTTTGAGCTGTGGTCCCCGAGGGCGACAAAGTATTCCCGGCCAGTTAGATAGGTCCTAAACCAGTTTAGGACCGGACCAGTGAGGCCAACCCAATTTTTAAGTCTATCAATAAGGATATTGTGGTCAACAGTATCAAAGGCTGCGCTCAGATCCAGAAGGGCCAAGACAGATAGTTTTTTGGAGTCAGCTTTAATCCTGAGATAATTTACAACCTTGACTAATGCCGTTTCTGTGCTATGATTGGAATGAAAACCAGATTGGAAAGTGTCAAATGCACAGTTAGCATCTAGGAAATTATTTAACTGTTTAAAGACAATTTTTTCCAGGATTTTGCTTAGAAAGGGAAGGTTGGAGATGGGTCTAAAATTGTTTAGAACTGAAGAGTCTAAATTGCTTTTCTTCAGGAAGATTCTAGCAAGATTTGTGTCTCTCTCACATTTGTTTTTTTTCAACGACCCACAAGGCCATCTGTCAAAAATCAAGTTTGGACATCAAAAATAAGTTACCTGAACAAAAACAGGAGAAGAAGGGTTGTTGAAATGGAATTTCAGTTGGATATCAATTTAAAAGTTAAACTGATAATTTGGCAACAATTTCATTTAGTATCCAAAGTTTGAAATAAACCGTTCATAAAATATCTTGATGAGCACCAATAGGAATAGCCTGCGCACACTTTACTGAATGATTTACCGTGGAATTCGTCACAAGGGCACGGATAAACCATGACTCACAGTCTTTCACAGTCAGCCATTTCACCAGCAGGGGAGATAAATAAGCAACTCAAATGGAAATCATAATAATAAAGGCAATGAGCAGGCACAGGGAGGGGGAATGAGGGCTCTGCTCTGTTGCAGAGGGAACGTCGGTACAAGAAAGATGTGATGGCTTCATACAAACCAGTAGGTCCTGTGTGAGGGTTTTAATGTCCTTCTCACTCCTGCTGGGATTTATCAGTTCTGCCTGTCATTTCCTATTAACTTTACCAAGGTGTCTCATTCTCACAATTATCAGCCACTCGCCAGTCCTCTTCATGTGAGGCACCCATTATCAGCCGCTCGCCAGTCCCCATCAGAGATACGGGGGGAAAAGGCAAAAGAAAGAGGGCTCATCATAAGAGAGAGGGGGGGGGGGGGGAGACTAGGCCACCGACTAATTTCCCCTCATTACCGTTTAGTTGTATTGTCTCCATCAGGACCTGCTGTTGTCATTCCGATTCGCTCAAGAACGAGAGAGGGAAGAAAGAGACCACAAGGGAAGACAGAAAGAGAGAGTAACAACTGTCTAGTCATCAAGTGCTCGTACAACACTTTAATATTATAAGTTCATGCTTATGGTGAAATTACTACAAATACACTGTTCATTTGCCAGACATTCAGACTTTTAAATACACTGTATATGTGCCACATAGCTGGCAGATGGCAATCTGAAAATAAGCAAAAAATCAATCGTATTTATTTGTTATAGTTATATTCGGTTGTTATAGCTACTTTGTGTCACGATGCTGGCAGCGATTGCCAGCAGTTGCCACGTATTGGGACATTGGCGGCCTCTGGTGGCCAAAGGACAAAAAGAACGGACTTGTTTTCGCACACATGTGCATTTGTTGTGATTTGTGTGTTCACCTGTTTCCCGTTATGTTCCCTCACCTGTTTTTCATTGTGTGCCCTCACCTGTCTTGTACTTTGTGATTGTCACTTCCGTTAATTAGCAAGGGTACAAATACCTGGCTAATCCCTCTGGACCTTATCGGGTCGTTAGATTGTTTTGTTGCTAGACTGTGTTTGTGCCTAGCTTGTTTTTGGTAGTACGCTCACGCACTTAGTCACCAGTGCTCTCACACACTTAGTCTTTGTGCAAAGACACGCAGCGCCTAACCACACAGCTAGTACTCTCACAGACTTTTTGGGCTTGGTCTTCTCCCAGGGAGACAAGTGTGTGGTTAAGGTACGTGTCGCATCGCGGTTCTCAAGCCGCCTCAGGTAGCTTTGTATTCAGGTCCGCTTGAAAGCTACATTTTGTACCTCTTTAGTTTTTGGCCTTTTGCCTGCACCTGATCTTTTGTGTTTTGGAATATTGCTGCTTGGAGTACATCTTTTGCAAATAATAAAGAAACCAAGTTTTGAACTGCGTCCTGCTATTGGGTCCTCTCTGATACACTTGGCTGAAACGCTGGTTCCCAAATCCAGCGACTCTGGTCCCATCCCGAGAGCAAGCCTGACACTTTGAGCAAATCTTTGAAATACATACGCTTCTTTCTCACACACACAAACACACACACACGCACTTTATTACCACTTTCAAACTCTACACCCTTATAGTGCTGTGCTTAGTTATGCTTGAGCTGTTTGAACACTCAAATGTGAGGAGAATGCAGAATGTTATGGCAGTCATGGCTCAGCTTTATGATGGGCGCCACCCGAGGAAGCTGCAGTACTACTCAGGGGCGTGACAAGACTTTTTGCCTAAGGTGGCTAATGTTGTCATCATTTTGGTGAATCTATTGCAATGATTATGTTTTCTTGTTTCCCTGAAAAATACAATACCCATGATCCAGAGTGACACAGAAACAGGTCCAGCCTATAACGCTGCCAGTCAATCAGCCCTTTGTTATTTCCTATTATTTCCTGTTATTTTGCCATTCAAATGATTATTCAGATTAGTCAGCACATCACACTGACAATTACCAATGAAAGGTACATCAAAATAACCTGCCAATTTCCTGGATGAAAGTGTTTCAATGTTATGTCATTCATTTCGAACCTCCAAATGAACAGCTAAACGCAGCCAATTATGTACTTCATAATATATATCTAAAATAATGTGATGCATTTAACTAAAGAGGAAACACAAAACAAAGTAATTGCACTGTCAGAGAGAGAAAGAGAGAGATACAAATAAATAAACAGAGAGAAATAGAAAGGGGGAGGCAGACAGACAGACAAAGAGAGAGATACAGAGAGAAATAGATGAAGAGAGAAAAAGAGAGAGGCTGAGAAAGAAAGAGAGTGAGAGACTGGGATGGGGTGGACCACGGAGAGAGAGAGAGAGAGAGAGAGAGAGAGAGAGAGGAGCGATCCGGCTGCAGTCGGGAGTATGACAGAGCAGAGCGGGTGGCAACGTACGCAAAGGAAGCAGAGTTAAGATCTTGGGTGAGTAAACTCATATCTGTACCTGATAACCAGTCTTTTCTTAATAATGTCACCCTTTAATTAGGGAGTTCATGAGATTCAGACTGTTTTTCTTTAGGTTCTACTCAAATTTCTTTGTTTAGTTTGTCATTTCTCTGTTCTCGGATGGGAGTACATGTGAATTCAGTTCCTCTTCCAATACTGATGGTGTTGTGTATGATTGGAATTCACATGCATGTGTGTGTGTGGGGGGGTAAAACAGAGACAAACAGAGGGTGGGCTATGTGCAGTCCTTTTTAGGATGCAGAAGTTTGAGAAAATGGCCAATAAAATGACGATTTTTGTATAGGCAAGTAAAGGGAAAATGGCCTCCTGTCGTTGGCTGAAGTCCAGGGACGTGCACAGGAATTTTGACCTGAAAAAAGGGCAACCCCCCCACAGCAAAAAAATTAATAAATCACATGGACTTTATGGAGAACTGAGAAAAACAGGGTCTTTAATAGTAATACATAAAACACCCAAATACAGCAATTCATTTGAGCATGGCATCATTCAGTGGAGAATATTCCAGCCGGGGGTCATCGTTATACCAGTGGGCTTGAAAAGGCCCTTCTGGATTTCTTGGGAACGTTACAATAGAACGGCACGGTCCACACTTGTGGTTGCTTCTCATCTTCAATGTAATGTAATTATGATAAATTGCCATTAGTAGGCTAAAATATGAGTTTGATTAATTCATTCATTCATTAATTAGCCTAAACATTGTCATCTTTATCACAATTCAATGTCTCTGTCTCACCTGCTGGTTTGCTTTTTTGTAGCCAACCCTGCAGGGATGTTCTCCCCTTTACTGCCTCTTTAAGCTGCTCCTCCTCTTTTCCTTAGGCATTCCGCACTCTACACAACACTAAAAAATAGTGATAGGATTTAGAGATTTAACCATTTTGAATGAAATCATTCATGTGATGCATTACTTCCATCATTTATTCTTCTTGTTAAAACGAAATGTTAGAAACTAACCATCAGCAGACATGTAGCTTAGCTTTCCTACCAGAATTGTGGTTTGTTTTTCTTTATCTTAAAGCTAATTTTCCTTAGTCTTAGTAGTAGCCTTCCCTGCTTTTTCCTTATAATGTCCCAAATTACCTGATGTCCCAATATACCTGAATTCATCCCGCAGAGTAAACAGAGTAAGGGGCATGCCCAAACGAGTTACTTTGTCCTCCCCCTACTGACTTCCACTCTCATTGCCCACAGGCTTATCGATTGGCTACTTTGGCTTATCGATAAGGCTACTTTATGAAATGTTTTGGGTGGCGATTTTTTTTTAATCTAGGCCTAATTCTGCAGCTGTTTTAATGTACTATTAAATGACTATTTACATTTTCGGAGGGGCTTTGACTCGAGGAGGGCAAACGGGGCGGGTTGCCCGGGCAACCTTAGCCACCCCCTGTGCACGTCCCTGCTGAAGTCTGTACATGTGTACACCTGGTTTGATTTGAGACTAATGGTTGACGTGCTGACAATTTGTATGTGGAGATTATCAAAGAATAACACAATGTGAACACAATGTGAACACAAAAGGGAAATTTAATTTTCCCTTCTCACTTTGAGACAGAAGGTTTGTGGGTGACCTTTTTCACCCTCATATCCATACACTGCTGGGATTAGGTTGCCTTGAGGCACTACCCAATTTCAGCAGGGACACTGTATTCTTTCGCCACCACCCATTGCATAAAAAACTTTTGAGAGGAATTAAATAATACCAGAGAAAGCAATGTATTGGGGCTGCCATACAAAATTACGCATTTCCTCAAAGTGTACGATGCTAACTTGATTGCTGTACTGGCCTTTCACTCAACTTCCGTTGTGTTACTTGTGTTAAAATAAATACAAATTGAATTGAATTACTGTTGGATGAAATGTAGATGAAGTGGGTACAGGGCACAAGAGAAAGAGTGGGAGCCTACAGTTTGGGAGAGAAGTTTGAGTGGGTGAGTGTCAGGGGATGGGCCTGAAAAGGAGGGTGTGCGTGTGTGTGTGTGTGTGTGTGTGTGTGTGTGTGTGTGTGTGTGTGTGTGTGTGTGTGTGTGTGTGTGTGTGTATGTGTGTCTGTGTCTGTGTGTGTTACTTGTGTTAAAATAAATACAAATTGGGTGGGTGTCAGGGAATGGGCCTGAGAAGGAGGGTGACAAGCAGAGGAGTCTCAAGCCCATTGAGGACATCATGATCTCTGAACAAGCTACATGATGATGAGAAATACAGAAGGAGGGTACAGAGCTGCTGGGTGGGGAGATAAGTATTGTGTGTGTGTGTGTGTGTGTGTGTGTGTGTGTGTGTGTGTGTGTGTGTGTGTGTGTGTGTGTGTGTGTATGTGTGTCTGTGTCTGTGTGTGCGTGACAACTGGTGTGTAACATTCCCTGTCGTCTCCATGACCCAGACAACTGGTGTGTAACATTCCCTGTCGTCTCCATGACCCAGGAGCAAAAACTCCTCCTGTGCACCTCTGACCCTTCTGCAGGTGATGGCTTTCAATGACTGCTCCACCTCTCCCCTGGACATGGTCCCCTCTCAGGACTGCAGTATTTCCCCGTCAGTGATCCATAATCACTCTCTGAACACAACCCCCTCTTCAGCGTACACCCCACCAGCCTACGGCATGTCCTGTCTCAGCATGAGCCTCGGCGTAATCTCCAACCTCACTGGCCTGGCTGTCCTGGCGAGGTCATATACCCGCTTCTGCGGTCGCGCCAAAGCCCCCTTCGTGCTGTTGGCCGGCGCACTGCTCCTGACCGACCTGGCAGGGCAGGTGACCCTGGGCGCTTTCTCCCTCTACCTGCACCTGGAGCAAAGACGCGGGCAGCGAGCCCTGGTGCAGTATTTCAAGCCGGCGCGGGCCTTCTGCAAACTGTTCGGGGCCTGCATGGTGTTTTTCGGCCTGTGCCCGCTGCTGCTTGGAAGCGCCATGGCCGTCGAGCGCTGCATGGGCATCACACAACCGTTCCTGCACGCCACGGTTGCCACTGTGGGACACGTGCGCCTCTCGGTGCTTCTTCTCGTCTCCCTGGCAGTCTCCCTGGCGACGTTGCCCTTGCTGACGGTCGGTGGTTACGTGCCGCAGTACCCCGGCACCTGGTGCTTCCTGCCAGTGCACGGGCAGCTCTCCCTGGCACACGCGGGCTTGGTGTTGAGCTTTTCTGGCTTTGAACTCGCCGCTCTCTTTCTGTCGGTGCTCTGTAACACCGTGAGTGGAGGGGTGCTTCTACAGGCCAGGTGGACCTCGTGGAGAGCCAGGCATGGCACCGGCAAGCACCGGGGCCCTGTCAGCGCATCACCAGCCATACACTCACTGGACGTGGAGATGATGACACAGCTGGCGATGATTAACGTGGTATCATGTCTTTGCTGGTGTCCTTTTCTGGTGAGTAGCTGTGTCTTTCAACGAAACACGCCTTTGTCAATGGTGCCAGGAAATCAGCCCTACACAAGCCAAACACACATACATACATACACACATACAAACACACAGCCCTCTAACATACTAAAACCAAGTGTTTGACCAATGTATATGTTTGTCACAACAACAAAAAATCTTTCTTAGCAAAACAGGAAATTAATCTGGCTCTGTCCTCTGCTACCTCAGATTTGTGTGTCTTCGTCGGTTGGGAAGTTTCTCGCCGGTTCCCCTCCATCATATCCGATCCGAAAGCACGAGCAAGAGCTTCTGCTGAGTCTCCGCCTGGCGTCCTGGAACCAGATCCTGGACCCGTGGGTCTACATCCTACTGAGACGGGCCGTGTTGCGCCGGATCTGCTGTCGATTGCAGCCCGACAAGCTCACACTCACACAGAACAGCTCCAACACTGGATCCCACAGAAAATAAATATTTTGTCTGAAATAGTTGATAGAGATATGCCCACCAATATGTTGTAGTGGTGCAGATCAGTTGGAAACAATTCCTGTGCTAAACCACACAGCCCCAGGAATGCTGTTCACATCATCATTCACATCAGCAAAACACATATACATTTACACACAAAGAAAAGGAGAAACGTAAGGCAGGTCTTACTTTACAATGACAAAGACATAGACGTGACGCTAGACTAAAACAATAAACTAATACAGCGGAACACAAGCCGTAGTTCAAGGTTTAAAGGTTTATTTCGAAGACCTACTCAAAAAGTCAGTGCATCCCCTACTTAGTGTGAACCCTTTTTGTACATATATAAAAACATGAGAGTGAACACTAAAGCAAGAGCATTGTTTTAAACTATTTAGCATGTTAGCAAGCTTTTATCAGTGCAGGGTTTTTGCATGCCTTTGAAGTAGTTACTTAACTAGTTTTACACCAAAACTGTTTTGGACTAACTGATGCTTTAAAAATAGCAATGTTTTGTGTATCTTGCCTATACAAACAATTAAAACAGGAGCTGTGAACTGCTGAGATAAGAATGCAGTCACTTTGTGTCTGTTTGTAAACATTCAACTATGTATAGGTTAGTAACAGCAAAAGTAGAGACAAAAACACACAAGCAATTATGTACATACTGTGATCACGGCCTATTATACATTCAGGAATATTGTACGATATGTGTAAAAGTACTGTAATGCAATATTTAGAATGTAAGGTAAAAAAAAGGGGGATTTTTAAGGGGTAAATTTTCCCTGTTTAAGGGACAAATTAAGTGTTTTTTCCCCACTTAACTTTAATCTGTGCACAAATTTTCCCATTGAAAAATCAGTATTATTTTAGAATAATTTAAAGTGTAAATGAAGGGGTTCTGTTTTATAGTACCACATTAAGTGCACTGGCACCAGAAGCCTCAATACCATACTAACCATACTAACGTGACACATCTGTTTACCCCCCATACAGGTAGACATTTACATTAATTCATTACATTACATTACGCCTAAATGTGGTGGCAACAGCAGCCTCCAAATACTAATTAAGGCGCTGCTGGGCGCCAGGACTGTTCTTCCTGCCAAATGGTCCGGGGTATAGCTTAGTTCACACCTTGTATCCCCCAAATTCACACTTGCTTAAGTGTGTTCATTCTGTAATCCTATAATTAGTTACAGTGTCTGTTTGATCGATACTGCTTTAATGATCCCTCAAACCTGTTTGCGATTCCTGTTGGAGCCTCCATCAGCCACCCTTTTAGTGCTCCCAGGGGAGGGAGAGCTGCACCTCTGGCATTTCCATATCTCTATATCATCATGAGCATCTCCATATCTCCGTTATGGGGGCTGTCATGCACCCAGACACCCCTGCCTTGATTTATAAAGCAACTGCAAATTCTCATGTAAAGTAGTATTTATTGTTACACCATGCTTTTTATTGCTCTTAGCTTGACTGTTCTCTCCCTTGTACGTCGCGTTGGACAAAAGCGTCTGCTAAATGACTAAATGTAAAATGGTGAAACATGGAACCTTCTGGTTGTTCCAGCTGTCTCACTCAGAGGCTCTTTGTTTGCCCATTCAGGGCTCAGCCTTGGGGGGGGGGAGGAGGGTGACCAGATGCAGAGGCAGCGGTCATCCATTTTGACCAGTGGTGGTATGATTTACTTCTGCTGTGGGTGTCTGTAGTTTGGGGTGGGTTTCTGGAGATGGGCAGAGCTGGCTGACAGTGGCTACACTTCTTAAATGATAGTGTGTGTGTCTTGTGTGTCTGTGTGTAGTAGTAGTATTATTAGAAGAGAGCAAGAAATACTTTAAGCGCTGTTTCAGATAGGCTTAGGAAACTTTCTGGAACTTTCCAGATCCATGTTGAATACATTGTATGATGCTCTCACCTTCCTCAGACAGAATGTATTTGTTTCTGACAACAACAGTGCAGGGCTGCATCAGCTTTACTTCTCCAAGGCAAGACACATTTCCCATAAATTATCCTTCAGTTTTCCCTCACTGTACACTGTTGTACATTCAAAGTGATTGACAGGAAACTAAACAAAGTCTTTTTACTGAAGCCTTGCAATTACATAATGCATGAGTATTCAGCACTGAATGTTTTACCCAACAATTCCCACCTTGTTTGGAGTATAAGACTTGTATGCATTTAATAAGTCCCCAACTTTGGCTCATAGCTCATCGCTCATCCCTCTCCTCAGTGGAGATCAGGTTAAATATCCAGAAAGTGTTTTTTGCTTGATGGTGTGGTGTAGTTATGTAAAACATTACAGAATTTGAATTGTACCAGCTCCGGTTCATGCAACCATCAATCTACAATCTAGAGTATGTCGATTAGATTACCATAAGTTATTATCATGAGTGCTACAGGACAATTATCATCAGTGCCACAGAAAAGCTGCAGTTAGACTGCTATCAGCAGTCTTTGGAATGTCTAACCATCTGAGGATAAGTTATTTCATCCAGAAGGTTTTTGTGACATAAGAATTTCTCATGTGTGCATAATATTATGGTGATATGAAATAGATATATTTGAGATTGTTATTTAGTTATTTGATATTTCCTTGGACATTTCCAAGACTTTGTGTCTCTGTGTGTGGCATGTGTTTGTATCTGTGTGTGTGTGTGTGTGTGTGTGTGTGTGCGCGCACATGCGCGTGCGAGAACGCTACTCTGTCTGAACCCGCTATTGATCAAGGCCCCTTTTTAGAACTCCTAGAGCCTGACAAGCCCTCCTGATCCTTACAGATGGCCTGTTCTGTGTTTACACCTCCAGCTCAAGCAAAGCTCAGTCTTTCCAAAAGCTTCTACCTTGGTGCATAGCCTGTGAGGGATCTCCAGCTTCATATATTTGTCTGTTTTGTTTGTGTAGCATACTTGGGGTTCCCAGTATGCACTGGGTGTTGTATTGTGTTGTTGTTGTTGTTGTTGTTGTTGTTGTTGATGTTGTTGATGTTGTTGTTTTAGCTGTTAGCGGTCCATTTTGTGTCTAGTAGGAGTGTATGTGATTGTTGACCATGTCGTCTGTGTGTTGTATTGATTAATGCCCGTGTCAGTCCCTTGTGTTGGTTTAATGTATCTGTGCACAGTGTCAATGGTGATCTCCCCTCCTTCTGTGCCATTGATGTATGAGTTCCTCCTACGTGTGTCCCTTATTACAATAAATGGCTGCTGCCAACAAACCAATGCTGCAAGAGACATCCCTTCAGGAGAAGAGCCAAAAATGTGGACGCTAAGCATTGTGTGTATGTTGTGTCTGATAACGCTGAAAACCCTCTGTACACAAATCGTGAGATAGCCATACATGAAGTTTATAGTTTAGGTATTTAGCAAACAAGTTAACGACCACACAGTGCCATAACGAGTTATGTTAACTTCATGTCAGCTGGAAGATACATCAAAAAGACAAAAGACTGTCCGTTTCATCATAATCTTTTTTCATCAAGACACTTATTCAGTGTATTCCTTTGGGTCAAACAGTCCTGGACTTTTGTGTGATTTTTATATTTAGTTTTATTACTACTAGCACACAGGCTTGAAATGAACTTGACACTTGAAATGACCTCACAGTGTGAAGAGCCTATAGGACCAGTGACTGGGTTGATTTTGGCAGTGAGATTGTTAAAGTACTGAGAATCAACAACTGAGGATTTAAGATTGCATAAAAGAAGAACTCTAACTGTGAATGAAATCACTAACAACACACACCTGACAAACAAATCAGCACAAATGTTCTTGAGCTTTTGTGTTAATAAAAACCAAGTCAAGCCCAAAAAATATATACCACAAAACTAAACACACTGACAAATAAAAATAGCCTGTACTGAACAGTACTCTGTGATTCTGCATACAATTGTATTTGAAAAACAAAACAAGGTTTATCTCCTGATGAATGCATGCATGCAGTAAAACCTTAATAGACTGAAATTATAAATATTGAACTTTCACAATTTCGCCAGGGAATGAGAATAAAGTTGGAGTTGTGGCATATATGAACATGAATGATACTGAATCTCCAACTATCTAATAATGTTGCTAGGAACTCATAATTTACCATTTTTTGAGCATTAGGTATGAGTTTTAGTAGGTCATGTCATGTGGAACAAGTTCCATAAATTAGATTTTTAACAGCTGAGTTGTATGAACTTCGCATATTTAGTGCATTGCCTAGGATATTGTTCTTTTTATTCATGTCTTCATGTTTTGTCAATTTGCCTCGACTGGAAAGTACTTAATTCCTGCTGCTTTTAAATGCGCTTTATAAATGAAAGTGACTTGACTAAATGAACAAAAGAAGTTGCGTGTGAACAACAGTCAAATATTCTGTGGACGACGTCTAGCCGTCCACCGTCACAGACAGTCTCACAGGCATGACCCTTAGCGGTCCACCGTCACAGACAGTCTCGCGGGCATGACCCTTAGCGGTCCACCGTCACAGACAGTCTCACGGGCATGACCTTCAGCGGGTGTTCCTTGCACGCTGTGCAGAAGTAAGGGAAGAATCTCGGGCTGACGATGTTGGTGAAAGCATAAAGGGGCGTCCTCTCCCGAGGATCATAGAACGTCACCTTGGACCTATCCATGTCCAGCACCACCCTGACGACCAGCGGATCCTGGGTCATCGTCAGGGACGACCAGGGCGCCGAGCAAGCCTTGTACTCGCCGTTGCGAAAGCGAATGGTCCAGAAGCCTTCTGCGGGCGTCAGCACGTGCTTGCCCTTCCGGTTGATGGACTCGCTGGCCACCCCGACCACCCAGTAGGTGTTGTCCCTGACCTGCACATCCCAGGTGTGTCGGCCCGAGCAGTAGCCTTCCGAGCCCAGCAACTCAGCGCTGACGTCGAAGCGCTCTGGGTTGTTGGGGAGCTTGAAGGTCTGAGTCAGGCATTGCACCGTGTTCAGATCTTTGGACAGAAGGAAACAGCTGGCTGCTGTGTTGGGGTCCAGGGTTACGGGAGCTGGAGTCAAAATAAGAAGAAGCATCGCATTTCAATCTCTTTCTCAATGCGTGAAAGTGAAAGTTACTTAACTACTAAATAGCATACCTAATGACTTTTCATTTGAAATGAACTGACTGTGTGAGAAGCCTTTAGGACCCATTTCTAGACTGATTTTGTCAAAGACTCTGTTAACTTTTTTTGGGATCCTTTTTTTAGGATTGAGGTGAGACTGAAAAATTAGCTCCAAAACCTTTCGATTCAATGAATTGCAGAACAATTCAAACTATTCGTACAGGTTTTGTTTGTTTCTCAGGATGGGGTAGGGGTAGAATGCAGTGCCACATGCTTAAGCATTCTTGTGGTAGTGCCAGTCTCTTTTCACAGCCACAGTTTAACATTGTATTTATTGATTTTTGGTTTACAACATACAGGTAGTAAAGACATCACAAATGAAAATACACAGTTGTAAACTTTTCAACCCGCTGCCCCACCCTATTTCTTTGAGGAGATCATAGATTTGCAGGGATAAAAAATAAAATCAAATTATAATTAAAAGGGTGACCTCCTTCCTTCCTTCCTTCCTCCCTTTCTTCCTCCCTCCCTCCCTCCCTTCCTTCCTCCCTCCCTCCCTTCCTTCCTCCCTTCCCCCCATCCCTAGACAGGCAGGCATCCAACATAATAAAGGCAACAGTCAGGAAAAGGAAAAAAAAAAAAAAACAATGTAAATTCACATATAAGCAGTAAAGATGCATATATGGCAAGATAAACACCAATTACATATCAGTACATCTGCATACAATGGTCAACCCACATCCGGCCGTGGCATATTATCTATATAGTTCTTAAAACCAGACCAACATTTATCAAAGAGATGTGGCTTCCTTTTAAGGTTGAACATAATTTTTTCCGACACCATGTATGAGGAAATTTCTTTGAGCCACATGGAGAATGGCGGAGGGCAGGCACGTGCACAGACATTTTGGAGGGCAGTGCTCAAACCAAAAAAAGGGCACCCATCGCCAAAATTATTAATGAAATAAAAAATAATAAATAAATAAATATAAAACACATTAGGATATTCTCAACTTAAATATTTATTTTTGTTAACAAACTAACTCAAATTATCTCCTGAACATAACTCAGTCCTACACTCTGTCTGTGCTTCCTCATCCATGATGGGCTCATCTGAACCAGGTAGGGTTACTGATTCTCCCTTATTTGTTTTACTAGTTGATGGCCTGATCCAAGATAAAAGAGAGCTGCTACCCTATGCTGCTTGCTGCAGTTCCCTGTCCTGCTTTTGGAGTCTCTCTTTTCTTGGCATTATGCTGCAAATTTTGTAAATGAGATAAATCAATGTTGTGCATAATGATCAAGAGTGACTTACATTATCTCTGTAAAGCTGACAACACAGTACACATTTTTTTTTGTACTGTTTTCTGACTGAGTTGAAGCATAAGCAGCATTACACTAATAATATACCACAATATACCTCACCAGACTGTCATGTAGCTCAACTTAAGACCTACCTTTCATTTCAATAATTACGATTTTAAATGAAACAAAACTAGTGAACTTGTCTAATTTGTAGAACCGTAAAACTGCCTTTAAATTCTCTGCCTGCCTGTTTGCCTGCCTGCCTGTCTGCCTGCCTGTATCTCTCTACCTCTCTCTCTCTTCATTAAACATGACAAACGTCAGTAAACAGCTGGACAAGGCTTGGAGTTTTGTGTTTGTTTATTTTTTTAGGAAACGTCGGACTAGTTTCGACGTAATGTTTTCAACGGCGCTAATGTTGTGGTTAATTTATCACCAAACAACGTCGGGGGATTGCACAAACACCGCCATTACCTGTTTGTCTGATGCTGCGGGTCAGCGAAGAAGTAGGCTGCAGCTGTTTGGCCTGGCGCTCAGCACTGCATGAGCACTAAGTGGAGGAGGAGGAGGGAGGGACGCGTGGGGCTTGTGAGCGCCGCGGAGCATGTCGGGGCGAAATTCTCACAAGAACTCAAATAAATGCCCCGCCATATATCAAAACACATTTGGGGGGAATTGATGACAGAGAGAGTAATTTTTATTCTTAAATATTGATGAATGAAGAAAAATTTGCCTCCAGCAGAAGGGGCACTTTTCTCATCCAGGGCAAAAGGGCAGGTGCTTGAGCACCACTAGGGGTCTATCTGTGCACGTGCCTGGCGGAGGGTCTACACTTTTCCAGAGAAAAACAATACATTTATTGCCAGCTATCATGGCCAGTTTGGTAAAGCGCACTTTGGATCTTTTGTCAAGAGGAATGTCTGATATATCGGCTAACAAGGCTAACTTCGGTGAGCAAGGGATCTCAAACCCTGTAATCTCCTTAAGAGCCTCCCATATAAAGCCCCAGTAAGGTTTTAGTTTATTACAGTCCCAGAGCATGTGAATAAGAGTACCTGTCTCTATGTTACATCTAGGACAAAGATCTGAGAGCGAGTCATTCATCTTATGGAGTCTTTCTGGTGTAAAGTAGATTCTATGTAGAATGTTAAACTGCAGTATTCTATGGCGACTGTTGTATGAGAAGGATAATGCCTTCTCACATATTCCTAATCATTAAGTTCAAAAGTAAAGTTTAGGTCTCGCTCCCATTTGGTCCTGGCATTTAGGGGTGCAATGTCTGACAGGGCCGAAATTCTGTTAAATGTAACAGACAGAATTCCCCTGGGGTGTGTGACATCTTTGAGGATATCATCAATCGGGAGAAGCCTAGTGGGGGTGCTGTTCCCAAGTGTACTTATAAAGTGTCTGACTTGTAGATACTTGAAAAAATTAGCAGCTGGGAGGTGGAAGGTTCTACTTAACTGTTCAAAGGTCATAAGTGTATCATTCTCGTAAAGGTCCCCACATTTTTTAATTCCCTGCTCGTACCACTTCTTAGTGATGGCATCTCTAAGTGCACTTGGTAAGACAGGGTTGGCATGGAAAGGATTATTCCTATGAAGTACAATAACACTCTTAATATGAGTTTGGATTTCGGACCAGATTCTAGCTGTATGTCTAAAAATGGGATTGTCAGTGCCATTCCTCAGAGTGTGATATGACTTAATATAAGGAATGCCGGCCAGTGGCACACCTGATGTATGGCACTGTTCTATTTGTTTCCAGGCTGGCGGGTTAGCTAGTTCTGATTGCCAGACCCATAATGCCCTGGACTGAGCAGCCCAGTAATACATCTTAAAGTTAGGAAGCTTCAGTCCCCCATGCCTGGGTGTATTGTATAGAGTTTTGATTTTAATTCTAGGGACCTTTCTCTTCCAAATAAATGAGGAAATCAGTTTTTGCAGTTTCTTAAAGAAATTGTTATGTACAGATATAGGAAGGGTCTGAAACAGGTAAAGGAACTTCAGTAGGATATTCATCTTAATACAGTTCACTCTCCCGATCAGAGAAATTGGTAAGTGCATCCACCTATCCAGGTCCTTCTCTACTTTATTAAACAACGAATCATGGTTCAGTGAGAAAATACTGTCTAGTTGGCAAGGGATCTTTAAACCTAGTATTATATTAAGGAGTCTCCTAACATTATCTGATAATGAACGGTTCTGTATAAATCCTGTCTGGTCAACATTAACAAGAGAAGGAATTACTTTCTCAAGTCGAGTGGCAATTATTTTTGTTAGAATTTTATACTAGTGAAATAGGTCTATACGATTCACACAAACTGGGATCCTTTCCTGGTTTAGGTAAAACTATAATAAGGGCCTGCTCCAGGGTTTCAGGCAACCTACCGTTCTTGATGGAATAGTTCAACATATCTAAGAGAGGATCTATAAGTTTAGCTGCAAATGTCTTAAAGAAGTCTATTGAGAAACCATCAGGCCCCGGAGCTCACCCTGAAGGTAGTCGTGCCATGGCGTCCAGTACCTCTTGGTATTTTAGGAATATCCAGCCCATCTAGGAATTCATACATTTCCTGTGACTTCTCACCCTGTGAGGAATAGAGAGACTTGTAAAAGTCTGCAAACGCTTGATTGATGAGTAGGGGGTTGCGGACCAGCTCTCCATCGTTCTGCTTAATAATAGGGAAATATCTAGCGGCATCTTCCTGTCTTATCTGCCATGCTAACAGTTTCCCTGCATAATCGCCATGCTCGTAATAACGCTGTTTCAGCCTGGCCATTGCATTTTCCACCTCCCGTGTAGTAATAGTGTCATATTCCGCCTTCATCACCATCAGCTGATCTAAGATGGCTTGTGATTGTAACTGAAAGTGTTGCTTTTCAAGATTTTTAATGCATCTCTAAAGAGTTTAATTTGGCGACATATTGTTTTTTCTTCCAGGAGGAGTAACTAATGATGTTGCCCCTTATATAGGCTTTGAGGGCCTCCCAAACAATAGCAGGAGAGGCAGAATTTGAATCAATATTAAAATAGCATTCCAGCTGTGCGTTAAAAGCCAAAGCCATAATATGTTAGTTGAAAGCATGAATCAGCACTGTCTGATAACTTATTTAGAAATTAAGACTAAATGGTTGGGAAACCTCCAGCGTTTGGGCCTCGAGCGAGAGTCCTTTATAGCCATTTGCAGCAAAAGTGGAGCATGGTCTGAGGGTGTCCTCGCTAAATATTCACAGGATGAGACTAGATGGGTTTTAGATGCATGAATAAAGAAGTTGTCAATCCTAGAGTAACCTTTATGTCTATGTGAATAAAAGCTATACTCACGCTGAGAAGTATGTTGCTCTCGCCATATATTGAGTAACTTTAGGTCTGAGGGTTCTCTTTGGAGTGTCTTGGCCGCTAAGGTTAAAGGTATGGGAGTGGAAGAAGATCTGTCCATGGTGGGGTCTAATACCAGGTTAAAATCACCTCCAATTACAAGCTCTAAGGGGGTTACCTGTTACTTTAAGAAGGATGTTCACATAGAAGGTGAGGTCATCTTGGTTTGGACCATAGATATTAAGCATTGTGACCCTCTGTTCCCCAATGAACCCACTAACCATAACATATCTGCCCCCTCTCTCCTTTTCTACCTGCTCTGCCTGAAAGGGAATCCCTTTCCTTATAAGAATAACTACGCCCCTCGATTGAGAGGTAAATGAAGAGTAGAATATTTGCCCTTGCCATTGTTTCCCCAGTTTCTCATGATCCATGTCAGTTAAATGGGACTCCTGGAGATAAGCTACATCAGTAGCATGTCTTCTAAGAAAGCTCAAAACTTTACGCCGCTTAGTTGGTTGGTTGAGACCATTGGTGTTCCAGCTCAAAAACGTATAAGTTATAACTTCACTCATGTGATCAGTAGGCCTATCAGTACTGTTAACAGGTCCCGGCAGCCAAAGCCATAATATGTTAGTTGAAAGCATGAATCAGCACTGTCTGATAACTTATTTAGAAATTAAGTGAATATCCTGTCTGTTACTCTATCTGAAGTAAGTAAAATAGATGCCCTGTCCGTCACCCACCCCATCTCCCAGAAAACCCAACTGCCCTCCCCCCCCAAAAAACAGCCTACCTTAACCTCTACCATGCGTAGTACTACCATATATATATATATCAGCAAGTGAACCAAACTACCTACACCAACCTGCAGATGTTCAAATTAAGAATAAAAGCAACAACAACTCTGTGTTATAAAACATTTTCAAGTGCAGATTTATAAACTAGACTCTATAGGCTACTGCCATCTCTAAATTGAACAAACTAAGTCCCGTCCCTTGAACAAGGTTTGGAGCAGCCTACTATGAAATTCAAACCGTATGAGATCAATAATATCACAGATATTATGTACGAAAATAGAACGCTTAAATGTACATTTAAACTAAATCAGTGATATCAAGCCCGTCAGGCAACAGACATTTGCTCACTTTCCTGCAGAGGCTTTGACAGCCGCGGGTTCAGATCAACATGTCCGGGTGGTATTCCTTCAGATAGTGTTCTGCCGACACCGGGGATGTAAACGTGCGTCTGCCCTCCGGTAGGTCGATAACCAGATTCGTGGGATGAAGCAGCCTGAAGGAAATGTCCTTAGCGTGTAGCATTTTCTTGATGGGCAAGAAGGCTTTCCTTTTCCTGTGAAGAACCGTGGACATGTCCCTGAAGATCATAATGTCGGAGTTACCGTACTGGAGAGTTATTTTCTTCCGTGCTGCGTCAAGGATTTTTGTCACGTCTGTGAAGCGAAGTAGCCGTATCACTAGGGCCCTGGGACGTCCGCCTTCACCAGGGGAGCGTTGGAGTGAACGGTGAGCCCGCTCGATTTCAATTGTGTCCCCTGGCTCTAGCTCAAGTATTTTCGGAAGCCACTCTTGTAGGAAGGCACTGGTGTTCTTCCCCTCCACCCCCTCTGGGAAGCCAATTAGCCTCAGGTTCTGTCTT
Organism: Clupea harengus; assembly: GCF_900700415.2. NCBI lineage: Eukaryota > Metazoa > Chordata > Actinopteri > Clupeiformes > Clupeidae > Clupea > Clupea harengus. The sequence goes on along the minus strand of NC_045152.1, from coordinate 30,919,732 downwards.
CTAGCTCTGTTCTCCATGTCGTCGAGGTGTTCTTTCAGACCGCTAATTTCTTCCTGCGTCTTTTTTTTATAAGTCTTGTTGGAAGATGTTGAGGCTTTCTGCGTAGCTAGCTTGCTCCTCTTCAACCACATTGACACGCTGCCCAAGAGCACGGTTGTCACTGAGAAGTGTTTCCACCGAGACAGCTAAAGTGTTCTAACAATGAATGGATTTTGTTGAATCCTTTTTCCATTTCTTCGTGAAACCAAGCAGGCGGCACATCGGTATTAGCTACAGACGGTCTGTCACTAGCACTGTCCTTGGCCGTGGTCATTGCTGCTAGCTTTTTGCCTTTATCGTCCTTCGTGGCTGTTTCAGGCTTTTTCCCCGGCATACTCGGTTCAATAGTGTTAGGATTGTGTTATTAAATGATGAGAGTTATTTCTTTGTTGTTATTGTTGGAAGTTAAATTAGAATATAGGATTTAGTGTAGGAGCTGGTTTCACTGCAACCTCCCTCTACGCCGCCATTTTTTCTCCACAGCCACAGTTTTGAATTGGGAAATGATCATTTCTTTCACCTGAATGCACCCCAAAATTGTATGTTTGTAATCACTGCATATCAGTAGTCGATGCGTAAAATCAAATCTTCTTTGTTTTTTGTGGAATGTGACTAAGTGCTAAATGTATTGAAGTCTTCAGACCATGGAGGATTCTTCACTATATGAGCCGGAGAGGGGAGTAGCCTAGCAAGATGCTGGGAGTGAAGGATACCAGTTTCAGTTCTCACGTCAACTCTCTCTCAATGATAAAAACAAACCTAATGTAAGGCCCAGTGCACCTGAAATTGCATCTCTTTGATGAAAACACGACTCACTGAATTTAACAATGCCCTTCATTTTCTCCCAGACTTTAAACTTCAGAGAGCCTAAGTGCTTTGCGACATCAATCAGACTTCCCGAGAGCATGTCTGGGTCCAAAGGTTTACGCCAGGTTCTGTAAAAATAAATATGCAGAATTAAACTAATTTTGTGCAGCTTCATAAAATGTGTGCAAATGTGTGAGGGAGTAGTAGTGTTTTTAATTACATAATTACAATTATATCCCTTGACCCCTTTTAAACTTTCACTGATACATCATTTTACATACCTTTTGATGGTGTCCTTATAATTCTACAGAGGAAAGACATAGATTTTATTTCCTAAGGCATACCAGTAGGTTTCCAGGCAGAGCATAACATGGTCAACATTACAGTGAACCCTTAAGTGTTAGTCATTTCAAACGTTGAGGTTTTGTTACCTTTAAAAATGGTATATCTTTGGATCTCATCTCCTGCTCGGCTGTTCTGACTGTGTTTGCGAGGGAAGCCAGTTCATCGGTTATGTCTGTAATCCGATCATTTATTATCTGGGTCTTCATTTTCTCCTCTTCTTTCAGAAGCTTAATCCTTTCGGCTTCTTCCTCCCGCAGGAAGTTGTAAAGCGATTCAAACTCTTCCCTAATTTGGCTCTCTGTATGCTCAGCTTGAGCCTATGAAAACATATGATTCTGGAATTAACTGCGGACGTGCCACATTTCAGTAATTTCATGACTGCATTTTCAAATCACAAAAAATATACTCATACTCAAATACTCAAATTACCTTTATATGCTCTGTCACTTGATCAGCAGTCACTTTAGCTTTCTTGTAAAGCTTGAGTTTTTCTTTAAGTGGTATAAGGGCAGTCTTGAGCTCCTCCTGAAAGGCAAAAACAGCGCATAAATTCTGGTGGTTGCTATCACAACAGCGCATAACTTCTGGTGGTTGCTTTAAATGACCACATTACCTCACGTCTGATGGTATGTTTCAATGGGGTGATAAAAAAACGCACTGAATTCGCAAATGGGCTGTCAAGGATCACTGGGTAAATGTGACAGCCAAGATGATCAATTAAGCAAATTGACAAATTAAAATGTTATGTGTGTGTTGAGATTAAGACTAATGTGTTCCAGTCCCGTGGGTAGAGTAGGTGAGGGCAGCTGGTCCTGCCAGGAATGCATCACCAAACACTTGAGAAGGGTCAGATTTCAAGTCTTCCTGAGGCCCTCACATGAACCCCAAAATATAAGCCTATTATTAGCTATATAAGACACGAAGCCAAGCATCCACAAATAACATACTGTCTCTGTGGATCTAATCAGAAGAACTGGGTGCGTTGGTCTGCCCAGCATTAATTACAGTAGTTCAAGCTAGTTCAAGTGGCTTGACATGTGATGCTTGGTGCACTTGTGCAAATATCCAAACTGCATGCAAAATAGGTAAGCCAGAGGTAAGTTTTGAATCCCTGTCCAAGTTGTGTGATATGCTGAATTTCCAAAGAAGAGGCAACACCACCAGATCACATTTCTGTGGATGGTCGGTTGAGAAATTGGACATTGTTGTGTCGGCTTACCTTACAGTCATACGCAGCTTCACCTAAGGAGTACAACCTGTGACCTATGTGCCGGGGAGACGACTTGCAGACCTCACAAGCAGGCAGCAGTTCCTCCAAGCAAAAAAGGGTTAACGTACTGCCGTGCTCTTGGCATGCCATAGGATCACTCTTCTTGCGCTCCAGGATGTAAGCCTCGCAGGTCCTCTCCAGCATGGTGTTCACCACCAGCTGGTCCATTGAGGAAGGAAGGCAACACAAGGGGCAACTGCAATTGTCCTTGGACCCATCCCAAAAGCCCTCCAGGCAGAGTTTACAGAAGCGGTGCCTGCATAACAGGACCACGGGCTGCCGGAAGATCTGTGCGCAGATGGGGCAGGACAAATCATCCTCGAGCCGAGAGTTTCTGGAAGCCATTTCTCCTGAGTGTTTTGAGCTAGCCCTCTGGAGGTCAGACGAGGATACTTCAGTTGCTCCACCCTACTTCTCCTCTCCACCCTCTTACGCACGAAAGGACTTGTAGGCATGTGTCACCACATTTGCACCTCCAAGAAACCCACATGGCCATAAGCTTCATGCTTAAACACTGCCTTTGCGGAGATCAAGGGTATTATAGAATAGTTATGTTGTGTGAGTGCCATTTTACATACAATGTTTTGCAAAAGCTTGGGTACAAACAAAGGGATTCAACAATTGTAATTCTGTTAACATCCCAGTAAGAGATACTGATGAGATCGCAGTCAAATTTAGGATACAGTATATTGGAGGTATTAAGACTAGGGTGACCAGATGAGTATTAAGTTTGTGTGGGACATGTTACCAATGCTAAAAGGTCACGTAAATCTTTGATATAATGTCTAGCTAACTGAATAAGAAACATTTGTAGTCTGCTACTCGGCTCATAAACACCTTTACTTTGTCCTCTAGTTAATACCACAGCACACCAGTTAAGACAGAGGCTACAGCTTTTGCTATATGAAAGATATGATGAGCACAGTGCTGTAGAAATAATTGCCTTCTCAGCTGCCATAGTTGCAAAGCTTGGGCAACACAGTGTGCTCAATGCACCACCGCTTCAGTTTAAAGAGACGCTTTGTTACCTTTTATTGGGGCTGAATGTGTCCCTGGTTGCTGCTTTTGATGCCATTAAATAGAGTAGCAAGTATGCCGCAACGGTTCATGTGCCAGGTGGGTAAAATAACGCATCCACGTGTTCCTATTGCTAACAATTAAAAACCAAATGACCAATGAAAATGCAAGACATTATCTCAGTATGCAGGATGTGGGACAAAGGGTCAAAATGCTGTGCACTACCACTCAAAGTGGGACACCTGAACATCCTAATTTAGACAAGGATCGTCTCACTCCCTCAACTAGGAACTACAAATACATATAACTATAGTTTTCTTAATAACTCTCAACACATCCTTTTAGCCACCATCTTGTGATAATTTCCTTTCGTGGTGCCATTTCCATAAAGGTGACTATAGGTTACTACAGGTATATCACAGAGCACTGACGTTGAGCCACAAATGGACGATGCTATTTGCTAGCAGTCTGCTATTTATGCTATTTGCAAGCAGGAGGGTGTATGTGTGTGTGTGTGTGTGGGGGGAGGGGGGACTCACAGGATTTCACCAAAAACATGTCCCATTGTTTTTCTCTGGAGTGGTCTGTATTCTCTGTATTCGTTCTGTATTTTACTCCTTAAATATGGTATCTTCCTTTAGTTGTATCTGGGATTGTCAGAGCCCTCATCAACATACTCCTGGGCCTGAGAATACATCTTGACACTTGATACTCTGCTTTTCTGTTGTACATCCTTCTCTGTTTCACCTGAATCAGTTTCTGGCATGTAGAGCCCTCACCCCTCCCCCACCCTTTGCCAAGGCCTGACTTTTCTCCTTCTCCTTAAGACAGGACATCAACATTAAACATTAACATTATATTAAATACAATTTAACTTTTACATTAACAAACACCTCTATCAACAGAGGTTTTGGCTTTTACTCTCCCAGAGTAGGCTCATGTCCCGTGTCTAAATTAGGCTGTGATATCCCAGATTTGATTACACATGTGCTTGTCGGGTCTTGCTGCATGACATTTATCTCTCTCACAGTTGTTCTAATCGAATGAGAACAAAGTGGTCATTAAACTGACAATTGAATTTCAAAGTGCTAGATTCAGGGACGTGCACAGGTTACCCGGCGGCGGTTAGTGATGACCCTGACAATTTCACAGTTTCAAGTGATATAGGCAGAATATGCGCGCAGGGGGAGGGGCGTGGCGTTTACAAAATGAACGTGTTGCCCTTTTTTTCCAGGGCAGAGCAAAGGCCTTTCAAAATTCCTGTGCACGTCCCTGGCTGGATTGCATTTGAGTGATCAACGAATATACTATGACAGACATGTCTTCACAGAGAATCCTGCCACCAAGTGGCCCATACATTATGATAAATCACAGTGTAGTTAAACAGGTGACCATAATGCAGTCACATAGTATATGTTACTAACATGGGCATCCAGGACTACAGCCTTAGGTGTTTTATGAGTTGCCCTGGATCTAATATTTTTTCCACAAAAACAAAAATAATTAAAAAAAATACAGTTCTGGATCTATAGATCTGTCATGCCGATCATGCATTAAAGCCCTCGATAGTATATATATATATATAATATAATATCGTTGATCAAAAGCACAAGCAGCAGATCTACTTCAACACTACTTGGCATGCCATATTTTGTGGGTCGGCACAAGAGGGAGAGAGAGCACCGGTTACAGGGAGTGGCAAGCAAGCTAATTCACTGAGGCAGCGGCTCCCAAGACAACAACAGCCCTGATAAAATAAATGTAAAAAAAATGTTAAACTGATTGATGAAATAAAATGTGAAAATGTAGATTTGATGTTAAAAGTTCAATTGCAGATATTATGTTAGTGGTGGCGGTTATGTGGCGTAATTTTTCTCCAATGTCAAAGGGGGGCCAGCCATGAAAAGTTTGGAGAAAAGTTATTAATCTTAATATTATATTGAAAATAGAAAAATTCAGCCTGGGAATAAAGCAACTATTAGTCTAAAAAAAATACATTTTTAAAACCCAATTAATGGCACCACAAGACATTTTAATCAAAGAAATTTAAGGAGCCAATCAATTTCATTGGAGTATAAAAATGAGGTGACACAGGGCCCAAATAGAAATGAGATACAGGGCCCAAATCCCTTAGTCATCCATCCCCATGTGAAAGATTAAGGAGCATTCCAATTGCAATAAGGCTAAAGTCTGCTGACTTGCACAAATTAGGGATTGGATATAAGAAAATAGCTGCTCGATTTAAAATGCCCATATCAACAGTAAGGGCAACCATTAAGAAATGTAAGAAATTAAAAACTATTATGAACCAGCCTCGAAGAGGACGCAAGGTTATTTTGTCAGCAGCCTCAGTGAGGAGGATAATAATAGAAGTAAAAAAATCTCCAAAGACCACAGTTTCAAAATTACAGAGTTTGGTAACATCTTGGGGTCACCCTGTCTCCAAATCCACCATAAGACATTACCCCCATGCCAAACAAACTGTTTGGAAGGAGCACCACTGGAACTTTGACTCTAAACGCTCAAAGTGGGTTTGGTGTAGAAATGAAGATGGCTACAGAGAAAAGCACCTAATACCAAGTGTTAAATATGGTGGAGGGTCTGTGATAGCCCCGCCCACAACATTTGAGGTCGGGAAGTTCGGTCTGGCATTGCTCCGTTGGGGCGAAACTATGCCCGTACAGAAGCTGTTCGGACCAATCAAATTGTCAGGGCGGGCTTTATACGATGATGGACAGATGATCGACAGTAACGTAATCAACCACGTCACCAAAGAGCGCTTGGATTGAATTCGTTTTCAACAGACATGGCTGCCGCTGGAGAGCTGAGATGTAGCTGAGATAGATTCTGCCATCAAGTCTGTTTTAGAAGACATTGACAGCGCATTCATTTTGAAAGAGGAACAGAGTCGATCGAAAAGATGTTTTTGCCGTCCTTCCTACGGGATTCTGTAAAAGTTTAATTTATCAGCTGGCCCGGTTCACATACTACGTTGCTCTGATTGGTTGAAGGTCTATCCATTTGAGCGAAAAGGCATTTTTTTCCCTGGTTCGGTTGAAACACACCCCATAATCACAGCCCAATGGAGCAGTATCAGACTCATATTCTGACTAGAATTATGAGTATGGCAACGTCAGGCTAGGTCTGTGATGCTGTGGGGCTGTTTCTCCTCCAAAGGCCCAGGCGGCATAGTTCGCATACAAGGCACTATGGATTCCAGGAAGTGCCAGGTGATTTTCAATCAAAATTGGACTGCCTCTGCCAAGAAGCTAAATCTTGGTTGTGGTTGGATCTTCCAGCAAGATAATGATCCAAAGCACACGTCAAAATGGTAAAATGAACGGCAAGTCAAGCTTTTGCCAACCCAGTCCCCTGACCTAAATCCAATTGAAAACCTGTGGGTTGAGCTCAAGAAGAGACTCTGTGCTGTTCTGTTAGCAAAAGGGGGTTGCACAAAATACTAAATGAGGGGGTTGCCAATAATTCCCTGTGACATTTTCCTTATGTAAATGCTAATTGGGTGATGGTAATGGAATTCATTTATTTTCTTTATTTGCTGAGTAAAGACAACATTTGATAAACAGTAAGGGGGATTTCCATCAGCCTTTTTTCGCTCAAAATAAACAAGAGTGCCAATGATTAAGAAGGGCACTGTATATTCAAAGAGAAAGTAGTTAACTAGTGAACAGCCAACAGACTGGTCCTGCAAACACAAGCAACAGCACAGTTGCCACTACAAAAAAAAAAGAACTAATGTATTTCGGCAATGTATTTTACAACATTATGCTGTAAAAGCTGCTACTACATTGTCACAGGGTTTCCAATACAGAGCACAAAACAACAATGTCTCTCATCTTCACATGACTGCATACCGTCAAAATGAATGCTATAAAACTAGCAATCTAGAAAAAATACATTGAAAGAGCAAAAACCTACACAATGTTGCTTTAATGTCTGATGAGTAAAGGGGGTTTATTCACATCTTAATCCATCCACAGATTAATAAAGCACTGATGCACATTGGACCACATTGCTCCCTGTTAGTACACAGATTTGCCACAACACTGAGTACGACAGAGATCTAGATACTGTACTGGGACATGGGCATGAAACAGATGCCTCACTGGCATGGCTACATGACTGGTAACAGGTGAAGGCTGTCTCCACATGAATATCCCTAGTGACAAACATGTTAGAAGCCATGAAGAGAGAGAACAAAACCAGTAGGTCACATACTGATCCAATTATGGCTCTATGGCAACTGGATTATATGGGTCTGACTATTATAAGGTCAAGGACTTCACAGGAGGGTTTGTTGGGCCTGAAGGTGTTGCCGACATGGGCAGGCTGGCTTCATCTCAGATTATGAACTGTATGCCACCCGAGAGAAATACATGGGACACAGGGGGGGCGGGGAGAGACATATATGGGACACGTTTACAGGCAGAGAAGTGCAACACATGACAATGTCATGCCAAACTTAGACTAGCATATGTAAGACCAATTCAAAATTAGTTCTGTGTTCAGAAGCTTGCTGCCATTGCACTGGTGAACAGCATTGTGGTGATAGTTTTATCCTCCTTTTAATACATTAAATTGATGAACAGCAGAGCAATGCTGTTGCTTTTTGTCCTTTTTAAGAACAGCTTTTGGTCTGACCTTTAAACAGTCATATCCTCACTTGTGTTTTAATGCAACACTCTTGACTGTGCAGGTAACAGGCAGTTACAGATGTGTACAAAATTTAATTATTTATCATAGTACATACAATCAAACAAAAGACACAGTTACATGAGGTTGCTGAAAGGTATTTAAATCAAATCACCTGATGCCAGTCTCCTACTCAGAGCTTTCTAACACTGAAACTCATCAGCCATAGGAGGCATTCCTCTGAAACACTGTTTGAATTAATGACACACCAGTCTGGACCTTTGTGATTCGGTAGGACACAGATACTCAGCAAACTACATACTTTGGCCCATCACCATTTGGTATTTTGAACCACTCATGATCAATACTTGGTGCTCCAATGAATGTTGGCATTCTATATGAGACAAATCATAACACGTATCATAACACGTCTTAGCAGTCATGCATAATGCACAGTATAGTCACGCATTTGGTATCCATGTTAGATCACATACCTTGCAGTCTTCGAACGCCTCTTTGAGGGGATATACTCTGTGGTTTGTGTGGCTCCCATACTTATAGCAAAATTCACAAACAGGACACAAATCCGCCACACAGAAAAGGGTCAGCTTCTCATCGTGCTCCTCACATAGGTTTGTCAGGGAGGCATCAGACTTTTTACTGCAGATGGGACAATCCTGAGACCCCTGCTCCTCCCAGAACTGCATAAGGCAGAACTGGCAAAAGCTGCTGCCACAGGCCAGGCAGGAGAGGACGACCGGGACATTGAAGATTTCTCCACACACATTGCAGGAGGGATCCTCCTCGACAATTGCGGAGGCTTCAGCCTCCATTCTGCAGGCAAAGTTCTGGACTTGTGTGCCTATAAGAGGCTGAATGATACTCTATGTACTCTATGCATGCTCCAGTGACAGGTCAGATTTAGTTACAGGAACCTGCCCCATCCCCCGCCCTTTTCTCAAACAGACACACATTCACAAATCATGTCTCCAAGTCATGTTTGTTTTTATTACCGCCATGTTTGTTTCTATTACTGCCATGCATATTAACCTGAGCTAAATGTTAGACTTTTTACTTCACATGGGACAGTCCTGAGACCCCTGCTCCTCCCAGAACTGCATAAGGCAGAACTGGCAAAAGCTGCTGCCACAGGCCAGGCAGGAGAGGACGACCGGGACATTGAAGATTTCCCCACACACATTGCAGGAGGGATCCTCCTCGACAATTGCGGAGGCTTCAGCCTCCATTCTGCAGGCAAAGTTCTGAACTTGTGTGCCTATAAGAGGCTGAATGATACTCTATGTACTCTATGCATGCTCCAGTGACAGGGCAGATTTAGTTACAGGACCCTGCCCTTTCCTTCCCCCAACCCCTCTTTTCTCAAAGAAGTCCAGTCTGCAAGTCATGTTTGTTAAGTGATTGCACAAGCAATCCCATATTGTTCTTCAGTTTTATTATTTGTATTATTCTGCTGTTTTTACCACCGAGTTTTCATGACATCAACACAAATAAACGCTAACCTAGCTGGCAAAGATGGTTAATTCTTCTCATATTCCGCGTAATTGATCACAGTAGCCAGACATGACATTTTATTTGTATATCACTGTACTTTTGGTTTGTCATCAGCAAACAGCTAAAATAGCCACACTGCTTTCTAACTGACTAACATAAGTTCAGTAATGGTAAGTCTCGCCCAGCTAGCAAGCTATTTTAGTCTATTTTAAACTAGCACACAGCAGACAGTTAAGACAACAAGGGTTTAATTAACAAATTATAGTTTAACAAATTATAGTTTCTAACGTTAGTCAGTGGTGTAGTGGTCAAATGAAAGGTGGGTATACATGTCCCTGGACACACTCTGTAACGCTGTTACAAAAAGTGGATAAACTACATAACCTCTTTGCCGGACTGTATTTAAAAAAAAAATTATTGTCATTATTATTATTGTTGTTAGTAGTAGTAGGAGGAGTTGTAGCAGCCGCAGTAGTAGCTAGTAGTGTTATTGTTAATAACAATTTGACAAATTTGACAATTTGTCATTCAGAGCTCAATAGAGAAACGGTTCTGGGGAAGCAACTGATCTTGGGCCTCAATTGGAGTCTTGAGACACCTGAAGTTTGAACAGGTAAATGCAGCAAAGGTAAATGATGTTTTACAGATACATGGAGCTGTAAGATGCATTAACATTTTGTAGGCTAGGCTAACATGTTGTGTACCTCGCTGACTTCACTGTCCCGCCCACTCTCAACTCGCCTCTGTTCCTTGTCTCTGTCTTCGCCATTGTCTGCCTCCTTCTCTGTACACAGAGTACATTAGGTGTGGAAATGGATAATTTCATGTCCAACCAGAATTAATGGAAATAGGAATTCCCACTGTATTCCGACTCACTGTATTATTCCCAATTCCGCGCTGATTCAGACAGGTTGCCTAGTTAATGTTGTGGTAGCCAGCTGAGCTATATTGCAAACAGCTTGCTCGAGCATCAATTTGTTGCTACAGCACGCGATAATAACTATTGTTTATGTTTATGTTTCGAGGATTCTCAAAATACTGCCTGTCTGATGGCCATGCCTTTGTGTCTGCACACATGCTGCAGCACCTGTAATTTGCATGCTTGTGCGTGTTGGAAAGGAATGACAGAGTAGGGAGGGAGGGATGGATGGGGTAGGGTGGTGTGCTGTTGTAGGCCTAATGCAGTGAGTGCATTTACCTCCCACTACACCCCTGGTTACAACGTGTTATAGGTCATGCTACATTGATTTAAGATGACAAGCTAACTTGAAAAGCAAATTGGCTCACTTATTATTATTTAGCTAACAAGTTCACTAGCATAGCAAGCAAGCTGCTAGCCAGTTAAGTTATCTGATTGCAAATCACAAACATTAAGTCTGTATGTAAATATCTGCTCATAAGTAGCCTGTGGGACACTACAGTACACTTCTGGCGAGCGCTGCAATACAGTCGATTTAATCTTAGGTCAATTTGCATAAAACTTGCTGTTAGTGGTTAGAGCAAATGCCTTTGACATAGTGACATCAAGTTCCCATGGCAACTATGGCCTGTTGGGCTGCTTGGCCGCCCTCCACGTCCTCAATGGATCAACGTACCCCTACATGGAGCAAGTTGAGCCACAAGACCACTTTTTTTTGAGTGACCCCTAAATGTATTTGAGTTTGCCACACTGTTAAGATTTCAATTGATTGCACACATCCTGAACTTTGTTGTATGCATCAGTTTTACTCCGTCTCATATTCCCTTGACAATAGGTTGACCTATCTTACCCCACTTTCCCTCACCTATGATCCAAAACAAGACCAGTAAGATAAAGTTGTAATATGGAATTCCTTCACACTTACTTCACTGCATTGGGGGTGAAAAATAAATAATATTAAAAACGCATGTCAAGTACAGGCTAAGATGAATCTTATGGTGAAAGGATAATTCATTCTTTCCCCTTTGTTTTATATATATATATTTTTAATTTTTTTTCTCTCTGTTGTTGTCATTGTTGTTTCCTTGTGTATGTTTTAATGTACTGCTGTACCGATATAATGTATGCTGTTCTCTGTGTTGCTGTATTGTCATTATGCATCAATAAATAAAAAAAGATGAATCTTGTGATTTTCGTGGCAATACATTTCCAACTTTTCCCCTACATTACAGGACGCCTTTGTGTACTTCACGCCAATATAGGAGTGTTATCAACGTAATCAAAGCGACATTACTGGACAAAACTAATGTCAAGTGATCAGGCCTGACCCGGAAGAAGAAGGAAGTTGGCGCCTGCTCTCCACTCTCCCTTCATCATATGTCGTTTATCCTGTGCATAATAATATTATCCAAAATAAACGAATACGGTTTGTTTATTATTTAGCGTATTGTATTGAAAACGTCAGGGTAGTATCCAAGCGGTAGTGTGACGATAATTGCGTTGCCTAGTGATTTTTGGGCTACACGATGGCGAAGTGTGATTCGTTTCACACGCAGCTAACAACAATCATGGATTTAATGAGCAAAACGGCTCTAGCTCAAATATGTAAACTCTTCGAGGAGGATTCGTCGATATTAAAAAAGGAAATGGCAAGGGTGATGAGAGAAAACAAAGTCCTCCATGTCCGATTGCGTAGCCTGGAAAATGAACTTACGATTGCTCTCCAAGTGAAGCAAGGAGCACATAATAGTACGAAGGCTTATAATACGATGGGTAAACAGACTGGAGAAACACATCGAGGCGTCGAAAGAGACAATACAGGTAAAAAAAAAACTATTTTCGTAACACCAGGTTAGGTGCATGCACACAACTGCGGTAAGCATGTATAAATACCATAGAAAGGAAAGAATTGAACGCAGTGCACACTTGTAGTTTCAGGTGTTAACCGTGCACCCTCAATCAATGGGATATTTGGGAAGGAGTGGTGTATGAACCTGTGGAAAGATGGAGAATCGCGGGAATGTAATTCAGACGATGCAGATCCTTGTGGTGATATTGGGGATAAGGTACACAATAAAAAACCTTTGAATAAAATGTATGGAAGCGTATGTATTAAAAGCATATAGCTCCTGTAGGCGGTAACCACCTGTTGCGGTGGAAGTTGGGTTTTGTGTTGATCATATCCGCTTCTCTGTTCTTCTGCAGTGCAAGGTAGATGACCAAGACCAAATAGAGCTGCTTACCATAAAAGAAGAGGAGTCAGAAGTAGACATCAATGACAGCATCCATCAGAGGACTCCGACCAAAGAGAGTGAGTAGATAATTATGTGACGTTCAACTATTTAGTGTGAACAACTGTCACAGTTGTGTTTTTCATTATACAGTGATGGTGAAGTGCTATAAAAATGTAATTACAATATCTATTTCAATTAGAGAAAAGACCAGACACTCAGATTATATAGGTCTGTTATATATGTACTCTTTCTACTTAACTTGAATCCTGCTTCACAAGACTGATACAACTGTGTCATGACAGATCCATATTCAATTCAACTCAATTTTATTTATATACGTAGCTCTAAAACAATACAATTGTCTCAAGGCGTTTGGTTCCAGGGCCTGAACCCATTCTAATTATTTGACAGTGTCATATTACCATTATTGGTAATCGTCATGACCGCTCTCCACAACTATTTCACAGCCTATGACATCTGTCACAATAAGATTATAACATGGTTATGTTAGTTTTATGAAGCAGGGTTCAAGTTAAATGTTTACCAAATTTTCCTGTTATAACAGTCTGTCAGTCTTGCTACAGACCATTTCATAATCGTTTCACTTGGCTTTAGGAGGAAGATGCGTTTCTGACGGAAGCGAGACATTGTCCACTGACGGACATCTCACAGACACAGTCAGGAAAGGGAGACACTCCATTTCGGCGGACTTCTCTGAGGACTGTGACAATCTGCTTGAGTCCTCCACAGTCTTGAAGGCACAACACACCGAGTTCATTTCCCTAGATGGAACCACAGGGGAGTACACCATGACAATGCCCGCAGCAAGTTCCACAGAATACGATCCACACTGTGTGCCAATCGAGTATGAGGGGGAAGAGGTGGCCAAAGAGCTCATAGCCTTTGAAGGGCTATCGGAAAACCCCTCCCAGACAGTCTTTGTGGAGGCGAAAGCCTTAATGGGGGCTGAAAGCGGGGAGACCTTCAATTACTTTGACAGATTTGACCTTCAACAGTCCCTGAAGAGGAAGAACAAGTTCCATTGCAAACTCTGTGGGAAGAAATACGTCAAGTACCGCACACTCCAGTCACACATGAAGGTCCACAAGAGAGAGACCATGTACAAGTGCCGCGTCTGCAAGAGCGGGTTCCCGCAGAAGAACCTGCTCAGGACTCACAAATGCACCGTTGCCCAGGCCAACATCAAGAGCAAGGCCAAGAACTGCTGCGAGATCTGCGGCAGGGCCTTCACCACCAATGCCAACCTGAGGGTGCACTACTCCGTCCACACGGGCGAGAGGCCGCACAAATGCGACATCTGCGGGAAGGGCTTCACCCAGAAGGGCAACCTGACCATGCACAGACGCATCCATACGGGAGAGAAACCCTTCTCCTGCTCCGTCTGCCACAGGAGCTTCTCCCAGAAAATCAACTTGCGGAACCACGTGATCATCCACGGGAAGAAATACGCACCCTGCTTCAACAAGGGACGGAAGAAGAAAACTAAATCTGACGATTGACCAGTTTTTTTTTTTTTTTTTAATGTCTTTGTTTGTTAGTTTTTTTTAAGCAGAAGTGTCTATTTTTCAAAATATGCATGTTAGATAATTTGTTCATAATGCCAACATTCTTTAAGGAAGAGCATTCTCTACCCAACACACAGTATTCCATGTTGTAGCCTATATGAAAACATATACAGTGATACAGTAAAAAAAGTATTTGCACCTTTCCCCATTTCTTCTATTTTGGCTTATTTGTCACATTTAAATGTTTCCAAGCAACCTTAGCCCCCTCCTGTGCACGTCCCTGATTCAAAACCTATATCACCCATTTGAAAAAGTAATTGCCCCCTAAACCTAATGACTGGCTGACAATCAAACATTTCTTTTGCAGAATTGTTTTAATTCAGCCACATTGATGAGTTTTTAAGCCTGGACAGCCTGTTAATGGTCATGTCACAGCATCTCAATCGAATTCAAGTCGGGACTTTGATTAGGTCACTCAAAAACATTAATTTAGTTTCTTCTGAGCCATACAGGAGGTGGCCTGCTTGTGTGCTTCAAATAGTTGTCCTGCTGCATGACCCAACTGCGCTTGAGCTATTGGTCATGAACTGATGGCCAGACATTCTCCTTAAGAGTTTTCTGATAGAGAACAGAAGCCTTTGTGTTCTTTCTGGTGAGCAGTGGTTTTCACCTTGCAACTCTCTCATGGGTGCCATTTTTGCCCAGTCTCTTCCTTAATGTGGAATCGTGAACATCGACCTCAGCTGAGCCAAGTGAGGCTCTGCAGTTCTTTAGATTTTAGTGGGTGGGTTCTTTTGTGACCACCTGGATGAGTCGTCGATGTGCTCTTGGAGGAATTTAAGTAGGCTGGCCACTCTTGGAAAGGTCCACCACTGTTCCAAGATAGTCCCAGAGCCTTAGAAAATGGATCTGTAACCTTTGCTAGACTGATTTATGTCAATAGCTTTGTGTGTTACAGTTTTAGGCAAAAGTTTGGGAACCCCCTGATAATTATCATTATTTCAGATTATAATCTTCTGATCTTTCAAAGCAGCAACTAAATTTGGACATAATGTATACCTTATGGGTTAAGTAACATTTGAGATCTGTAATAATAACATTTATTGAATCGACAGAAACAATTCAGTGTGCATCATAAGAAAAACAGATATGTGCAAAAATGTGGGCACCCCAGTGGAATAATCACATCAATATTTGGTAGAGCCTCCCTTTGCTGAAATAACAGCATGTAAATGATTCTTATAGCCACTGATAAGTCCCCGAATTATCGCGCGCAGGTATTTTGGACAACTCCTCTTTACAAAATGTCTCCAGTTGAGTCAGGTTTGATGGCTGCCGAGCGTGGACAGCCCGCTTCAGATAATTCCATACATTTTCGATGATATTCAGGTCTGGGGACTGGGATGGCCATTCTAGAACATTGTATATGTGAAGCGTTAAAGTGTGACATAAATGCAAAAATAGAAGAAATGGGGGCAAATGCTTTTTCACAGCACTGTACATGCATAGATATATGTATGTAGCTATACTGATTATTTTTGAAGAGTATGGCATGGTGGACATGATTGACCTCTCAGCAAATCCATTTGTATGGATTTAATATACACAATTACAATGTTTCGTTTGCTTCAGTGTAATAAACCATCATACTGGTTAAATGCGACCAAACCTGCTTGACAGTGCTTTTAGATGTTGGAAGAGATACTGCGGGTATTTTGTCTGGCCAGCATAGCTTGGGTCTGTAGTTGTATGCAATCAATACATGGCATCTAAAAGACACATTGCAACAACTCCAAGCATCATCGTGTTACAGATACATCAATTGGAACACCATTCAGAAACATATTTTATGTTAGCAATACTTCTGCTCAGAATCATTAGTATGTTTGTTTTTTACCTACCATTTCAGTCGGTCTCTGTGTGGGGCTTGGGCTCCTGTAAGAAACGGCTGAAAACTGAGTTTTTAAAAAAAAAAAATTTAAATCTAAAACTGGTAAACTAAGTAGCTACAAAACAAATCCTTAAAAATTGCACAATGCTGCTTTAAAAGGTACAGTGTGTAGGATTTAGTGACATCTAGCGATGTCAGCATCTAGCTGCAGATTGCAACCAACTGAATACTTCTCCCTTTCCAAGCGGTGCCATGAAAATGCATAAGCCATCTCTAGTGCCACTGTTTTGGTTTGTCTGTTCTAGCCTGCAGCAGAAACATGGTGGCGCGACATGGCATACCCTGTGGGCAAGGACCTGATCCTAATGTAAACACAAAGGGCTCATTCTAAGCTAACGAAAACAGGATTCGTAGTTACAGGTGACTATACACTAATGAAAACATAATTATGAATACTATGTTCCATTTCTGCTCATAGATCACCCTAAATCTACGTACTGTACCTTGAATATTTGAGGGAACAAAAGGCATATTTCTCCTCAGCACCAGTAGCTGGCATTTTAAGGAGTAACAAAAAAAACATCACAACTTAAATGATAATGATCCAGTTAAGAAAGTGAAGCATCATATGTATCCTCCACAACCACAGCTCATGTATTCTGATTAATACCCAGATTTACTTCAACAACTTGCAAGCTCTCACTTCTTTAAAATACCTCTTTTTATGAAATATGCCATAAGTTTAATGGTGAATTATTCCTGTTTATTAAAAAAAAAAAAAAAAGTTTTGGCCCCAGGTAACTAGTGTTTCAGAATGGCATTCAACATATATTTAGCTAATATTACATTTTTACACTAGACATTTGTATCCATAGATTTGCAGTACTAAAACTATATATATTTTTGGCATGTGCTCCTGGATAACCGTCTCCTTGGCATTGATAGCAGGGCACCTTGATGTACCAGGTGAGCTTTGTAACTTACACAGTTAGAGGATTCCAAGGCTAATCAATAAGAATGTACTTAAGGCAGTTAGTGTACAGAATTATACAAAGCCTTTGTTTTTTTTCCCTTTTTGTTTTAGTAACATAAAATTGAAAACCCGAACACTGCAAATTAATATCAAACAACAAGACCAATTCAAATTTAAATACCATGCACTTCTACTAACACTGTAACACTGAAATGTGGTTGTATATCAGTCAGGTGCTGTCCATCTGACCTGATAGCCTTGGCTCTGGGGATAGTGCAACCAGATCAGTGTGGATTTTGTAGCCTTCTGGCTTTTTCTGAATACATATCTAGCTAGTGTTCAATACCTTGCAGCATATCCCCTGTAAAGACACTGAAACTGCCTTGTTGAAAAACCCTTGTCCGTTCTCAGCTTCACCTCATACCCTGAGATTCTGTGGGACAGAATTGTGACTTTTTGATGTAACATTTCATGATTTACTTTTCAAATGCCAGCACTTCCCCAGGGTGGTCTCCTAGGCAACGCACTGATGGGTGTTAAAACCATGTTTATAAGCGTAGCTCTTTCCGCATTCCAGGCAACTATATGGCTTTTCCCCGGTGTGACTGCGCAGGTGTACATTTAAAGAGCTCTTCTGCGAGAAGCTCTTGCCGCACTCCATGCACGTGTAGGGCTTTTCTCCAGAATGGGTGCGCTCGTGGAGCTTGAGGTACGTCTTCTGCGCAAAACGTTTGCCGCACACGTTACAGCCAAATGGTTTCTCGCCTGAATGTCGCCGCACGTGAACTTTGAGGTAGCTCAAATAGTTAAAACTTTTGCCACAGAATATGCAACTGAATTTTTTGTCCCCGTTGCCACCCCTCTGATTCTGAGTGGTGCTGAAGTTGCTGTTACCAAAGTTACTGTTGCCAGGATAGAACACAGGGTAATCATCAGAGCCAAGCGGAGAGTCTGTGGCATCTCCAGTAACGATACAGGTCTCAGGAGGATTTCCGGAGGCTTGGAAAAGCATGGTGGGCTGCTCCTGATCATCTGGAGGAACGGAGTAAGTCATAAAGTCTCCCTCACAATGTTGAGATGCCCCTGTGGCTCTTTGGCCAACATCTTTACTGGATATAGTAGATCCTGTGCAAGAGAAATATTCTTTCATTATTCTTTGCCTTCCTTTTAAAGTCACACAGATGCACAGTGTTTAGACTGGACACGCTTAGACTATACATCAAGAACATCTATATTGCACTTTTCTTCTGATGGCACTGAACATCACCATATAGAAAGATATTATTTCACTGGGACGACAAAGCAACAGTGACAGAATAGGCTAAAGTGAAAAAGAAATTTAAAAGAAAAGAAAACACAAACTGACAATTATTTCAATGTTCTGTAAATTGTGATGTAAATGATTGTAGGCCCAAGGTCCCAACATGCACATGAACTAGCAATTATGACTCAAAATGTATTTTTAACTCATAACATTAACATACCAGTATCCACTGGTGGTATGAAACTAGCTCTTGACACAAAGGCCATACTATGTGTGCCAATACCTTCCTACTGTTTTATTGCAGTTAATAATATTGGTGTGCTGTATATATCACTAGCAGAGTTCTTTTTTTACTTAGTGTTTATATATAGGAGTTCAGATTGATGGTCCCTTTAGTCCAACAGGGAGTGCAGGGTTTCATGCAGCTAATCTAGGATCGTGAGCATCATTAAGAATCACCCAAATGATTAAGTACAACATCAAAGAAGTACATTATTGGGAGAATTTATGTTAAAAAACATTACATTTTTAAAGCATGTTATGCATTTATAAAGCACAATAAATGATAATGTATCAATATTAAACCAAGTCACACTCAATCAACTCAAATGTCTGAATGACGCTAAATGGGCCATATGGGTACAAGCTGGTGATAGACTTATGCTGTAAAAACAAGTTTTGTTCCTTTCACCAGCAACCATAAGACATTTAGCTGGACATATTGACCTGCCTGCTAGATAAAGCTATAATGGCAACCAATGAATGATAATTGGATTTGTTTGCACTAGGTAGGTGAAACATCAGCACATTAAGAATGCACAACTGTGAAGAAGTGACATTGCCAGCCATTTCAAACTAGGTTTAAAAGAAAAAAAGACCACATTATGAGGATCAAACTCCAGCCCTTAGTGTGAAAACATGACTTGAAAAGACTAATTTCCCTTTTATGTTGCTCACTTACTTTTGTTATTCCTTAGGACATTATGAAGATTAGTCTCCCCTTGGCAATCTTCAAATGCCTCTTCTTTGATTAAAATCATCTCTGGTTCGTCATCCACCAAATCTATAGACTGCATCAAGGATGGAAATACACATATCTGTCATTTGTAACCTGAAAGAGTAGACACTTTGCCAAAAACAGTAAACAATCAAATAATTTCTGTCCAACCTGCTGCATTTGTATACATGTAACCATTCTTTTATTTTTTTAAGTTACACAATAGAAAATGCAAAATGTACCTCATCTGGTATAGCAGCCTCCAGTTGTGAGCCATGTTTGTCTATCTGACTAGTTTCTCCATCTTTCCACAAATTCATGCACCACTCTTTTCCGAAGACATTCTCTATGGATGGTTGATGCACACCTGAAATACCAAAGGTAAACTAGTAATCAGGTATTTTTAATTTTATATGACAAAATGACAAACTCTATGATTAGGTGAATAATGAATAATGTTATTTCAGAAAGCTGCGTTACCTGCCATGGTTCTGACTTCGCCACAGAATTCTACCCCATCAGATGCACTGGTGACCGGGGTCTTATGCGTCCCAGTCCCTTGAACACCCCCACCACCGCCATTGCTCCGCACAGCTCTCAATTGGATCTCTAACAATTCACACCTCTTTCTCAGGGAGTCGTTCTCGTTAGTGCGCTGAGATACTTCCAGGCGTAAAATCATCGCGCACTCGTTTATTATTTTGCCGATTTCAGTAACAGCCGTTTTGGCCAATACATCCATGATTGAACTCAACTGTGTTTGTAAATTCATGCCATTTACCATCAATGTATCCATGGTATAGCTTTCGTCCGGAGCACCACAGATCCAACGGTACAGATTACGCTACTTTTAGATTGAGCCAATAGAATATTTTACAGCCAATTCTTCGAAAAACATCGGTTTCTACCTACACTATTCAATAGCGTCTATTATTTATAGCTGCTACGATTTTTACGATAAACTGAAAGATGTTCAGCCTCGAAGACCTGAAAACAGACCCCTTCTTGAGTTCAGGGAGTGAAGGACTATGGGATACATTACCGTAAACCGTCGTAAACATGAGTCTATACCATAGACTGGCCTATATGGTCTAATCGGCACGAACGTAAAGCGTTTGCAAGAAACCTACAGTTTTTTCTGGTTATATACCGAGGGTTGGGTTTTGATTTGCAACATTTGTAACTTCCCTACAACCATTATTTTTACTTAAATAGTTTAGACCCTAGCAATGTGGTAGGCCTGGTTGTGACTATATCAAAAAGGCTGCATTATCTCTCAAAACAACAGTCTAAGGGTTTAAAAGAGTATATGTATAAAATATACATATTGTAATACACATACCATACGTTCTACATGTCATTTCAAATACTGTGTACTGCACACCCATGTAAATACAATTTATTTGCATTGTTTCTAATTACCCATGGACTTGTAGGCCTTCAGTAGCTACTTACAGCTGCACTAAAGTATCAGTAACAGCACCTGTCCTTCTAGTGCCCTGAGACTCAATATGCTTCCCAAAAGTCACCACTAAGCTCTGTGTGAATAGTCTGGTGTTTTTTCAGATTGCATTTCTTGGTGAAGCCTTTCCCACATCTCAGGCAAAGGAAAGGCTTCTCTCCTGTGTGAGTGCGCTGGTGCATGTCGAGTGTGCACTTCTGGATGAAGCCTTTGCCACAGACCATGCAGCGGTAGGGCTTCTCGCCTGTGTGTGTCCTCTGGTGGGTGTATAGGTGCCCTTTCTGGGCGTACCTCTTCCCACACAGCGTGCAGTGGAAGGGCTTCTCGCCCGTGTGGCTCCTCTGGTGCGTCTCCAGCTGACTGAAGCACCGGAATCTCTTGCTGCAGTAGGTGCAAATGAAGCGCCTGTCACCCCTGCCAGCCCCTTGGTCGCTATTCCACGGAGTCCTTGTAATACTGGGACTTTGCAACACCTGAGGGGCCTCGTTGATCTGGGAATTTGACTCAAAGAGCAAGGCCTCCCTCTCTGGAGTTGTTGAATGTGTCTCAACGATTGTCTCACCATCCTGCTCATGTGGCTGTGTTGGGGAGGGCTCTGCAATCTGACTCACTTGAGCTCTTGTGGTGAGGGCTGGTGTTTCAGAAGTGCCTTCACTGTCCTGTTTGTCAGTTGAAAGAGTCCTTGCATAATCATCATTGCCCAAACTAATTTCTGTGAACAAAGGGTGACAGAAGTAGCCTATTACCTGAAGTGCGGAAACAAGCCTACTAACTGACAAATAAAAGTGAATACACAGGAAATTGAAGAAATCAGTGCACACACACACACACACACACACACACACACACACACACACACACACACACACACACACACACAGCCTACTCACTGTCTTCACAACTGTTGAACATTTCTGGAGAATTACTATAGCACAATTGCACTTCAACTTGCTCCTCCTTGATGAAAACTTGATGGGTATCTGTGGACTGAAGAATTATTCATCAATGACAACCATCTGGAAGAAATCATGAGATTCTGCTCTTGAAATAGGTGTGAGTGTCTGGTGTGACTGGTTCTATTTTCCACATGCATTACAAACCAAACAGTGGCTAAAACACACATACCTTCTTTCCCACTTGATGACATCCATCCGAGGGGTTGTATATGTTTTCATGTGTAGGTTCGCTAAAGGGATAATTTATAACTTAATGTATAGCATTACAATGACAAGTCAATTGACGATGGAAAAAATAACACTGCGACTACAACCAGGTGTATTGGGAGGCTTCATACGTGTGATGAGAGTGAAGAGGAAATAAGAAAGTTCCAAATGCAAGGAATTCTTACCCTTTAATCCGTTGAATGTCTTTGCTGGACTGTGGTCCATCAATACAGATTTTCATGTTACGATCTTCTGGCGTTCGTTCCCCTGTTATAACACTGTCTTCAGATATAGCATTACGTTCATGTTCTCCGACATTCAAA
The DNA here is from genome assembly GCF_900700415.2 of Clupea harengus. Taxonomy (NCBI): domain Eukaryota; kingdom Metazoa; phylum Chordata; class Actinopteri; order Clupeiformes; family Clupeidae; genus Clupea; species Clupea harengus. The sequence goes on along the minus strand of NC_045152.1, from coordinate 30,897,340 downwards.
ATAAGGCTCTCCATCATCTGCAGTTTGTTTTTCAACGAGGCAATTTCTCTTTGACTGCGAGAAATTTCCTGCTTTAGACCCCTGGATTCGATATCGACAAGTTTACTGATCTCAAATATTGCCGTTTTCGCCAGTGTATCCATAATAGACACTAACTGAGACTGAAATGATATAAATGTCGCCATTTCCTCGAAGCTGTGTTCGCTCATATTTTCGTAAACCGGTATATTATTACTTGGATGTAAAATATTTAGATGACAGGAGTGAATGGCGCAAGTTTGCCCCAGCAGCACAATTTCCATCAGCGATTCACATCTTGTGAAACCTCACGATAAGCGCATGCCTCCCACCTATAGCACGGGAAGGGATATGACAACTAGTGAACCAATCTCATCTCTTTTTTTAGTAATTTATCTCATCGGACCAGTCTTGTACTTTTTTCCAAGACAACCAACCCTTTTAACAATAACAATAAAAAAAGATCTCTATTTAAAGCATTAAGATTGTGTTGTAGACTATGCACACAGGTTATTGTTTGGTCCTGTAACTCCATTCTACATCTTTCTATGAAAACAATACCAAATATAGTGAAATACTACAACTTCAAATACTACATTTTCTCCATCACAGTGGAGGGCATGAGCACAAATTACTATTGCTGCTCAACGCTTTCACTGTAAGCTATTTTCAAGTGTAGCCTAAGGTCCGGAAAAGCAAATATTTAATTGACCATTAAATATCGCCTTTAACGTTCGAGGAATTTAACCGAAGTAACATACAATAATATTTCTGTAGTGTACCCAGAATTGGAACTGTACTGAAAACTACTGAAACTTAAAACTGAAACTCGCAACAACAACAAAAAGATTAATATTGAATGAACTACATTAACCAGCATGCGTCACACAGACGGTGTTTCTAATTGGCTAAGAAACAAACCCTACAAGGAAGTTACAGGCGGGGAATACGGAAACTACACTACAGCTGGAGGGAGACCGATAGCATTTTGAACGGTAAATTGAGTTGACGTAAAGCTTCAGTGAGTGTTTTATTTTCTCGATTAATGTTATCCTCACAGCCGTGTTCGTCACTTTGGACAATATAATACTTAATTATATCACCACTCTTCCTGTTACAATAGGTGCTTGTCACCCGATTCCACCACACGTTGGCTAGCCTAATCCCCTTCTGGTCAAAATTCCTCCCATCCTTACCCATCTGTTTTTAAGAGGTGGCTATGTTCTACGTGCCCGTAGTAGTGACTACAATACATCGTGATGATAGACAAGTAGGCTACACACAAGATCGTGCCACAGCCAGGTTTGCTTGGCCCGGTGTGGCATGTTCTAGCAAGCACGTGAGGGCGTTAAGGTGTACTACATCCCCTTATGGTCCAATGTGGTAGACCTATTGCAGAACACTGAAAGTTTGAAGAAAATGTATAATTTTCAGCCTAGTTAATATCACGTAACACCCTCTGCCATGTGCAGTTGCATTCTTTTACAACATTTTGCACATTGTCTTCTTTCAGTTTACAGTATTTTGATTTCTTTCAGACATGCACGTAGTTGCTAAGAAAGTACTATAACATGACTATATCACAATGTTAAAGATCTGAGGTGGTTCAGTGTGAAGATATAGTGCTCCAAAGCACGAAAGAATTTCAGCAAACCATAACTTGGCAAATATGCAACGATGTGCCAAATACCTTACAAGTTTAACACACCTCATATTGTACAACAATCCCTGAAAATGTTAAGCATCTAGCATGACTAGTTCAAAAGTAATGAGTTATGAAACTTCGTAATTTTAGCCAGATTCGGTTTTTTGCAGCAGATCCTTTTTTAAAGCCTCTTAAGAAACTAAACAAGATACAAACTTACTTAGCAAACCCTAGTTGTTGGGTACAGTGACATTAATTACATTAAGAATGATGGAAATCCAAGATGGTCAGTCAGGAGGCCTCTGTGAATGTATGCGCTTGCTGTTTTAGGCAGCCATGTCCAGCAGAAGAGTGGTGGTGTTCCCCTCATCCGTAGAGCTCGGCCCTGTGTTGGCCCAGCTGGTGTGTGATCGAGCACAGAAGGCCCTGAGCGCTGGAAGGAGTCAGTTCTCCGTGGGTCTGTCCGGGGGAAGTTTAGTGTCCATGCTCAGCAAAGAGCTGCCAACCCTGCCTGGTCTGGACTGCAGCAAATGGGTGGTGGGCTTTTGCGATGAGAGAGTGGTTCCTTTTGATGACCCAGAAAGCACCTATGGACTGTACAAAGTACGTGTACTGATTATTTTGAATACAGAATACTTTGATAATAATGAATAATGCGATTCATCCTTGGTTTTATTCACTGGGCATTTTAAATAGAGATTTATTAAATGTTTGATGAAATATGTTGCAGAACCAGCTTTTCTCCAAAATCAACATTCCAGACGAGGGTATTTTAGCAATAGATCCTTCTTTACCTGTGGAGCAGTGTGCAGAAGATTATGCTCACAAATTGAATCAGGTAAATTCTTACAAAACCTACTGTTAAGACATTTAAAAAAGTTCAAATGTATGTATATAGAATTTTTATTGTCATATACCGCCATGGCTGGGGAGTAACTAGTTACATGTAGCAGACTTGCATGATTAAATTACGAAATAAATTGAATTACATTTATTGAGAAAAAATATGTTATTAAGTTGCTGATCAAAACATTGGTGATTACAAAGGGGTCTAAATGTATTCTTTTTGGTAAAAAGCTTTCAAGTTTATATGTAGAATATGACATTAATTCTGTTGCTTTGCATCTTTTCATTGTCTTGACAGGCTCCATTCATTTGGCAGTATGCACAAAATTTTTGATTGGTTCTCTCTTTGAATTTGCCTCTCATCTGCCAATCAAAGAGTAATCAAATGTAATGAGTGGCATAACTTTGATGAAGTTATTCAAATAGTTCAATTACTTATTACAGTTTTAACTGGAAATTTGTAATCTATTACATTTACATCCTCAACCCTGTTTACACCTAGTAATCTAACATCATTGTTTGAGTTTATACTGATGTACTTGTGATGTACTTGTGTACTTGAACGTGTACTTGTTCAACTGATATGCTTTATTGTCCTGCTCTTTGAGTAGGTCTTCCCAAATGAGGATGTTCCGGTCTTTGATATGTTGCTGCTGGGAATGGGACCTGATGGACACACCTGCTCCCTGTTCCCTGGCCATGCCTTATTACAGGTTTGTTTTACAGGTTATAATTACCTTATTACCTTATTACAGGTTTGTCATCATTATAATTACAGTGACTAAGCAGGCTAAGTAGCTTTTGCAAGTCCAAGTCAAGGTTCAAGTCTTTGAGCTCGAGTCCAATTCAAGTCTCAAGTCTTTGAGCTTGAGTCCAATTCAAGTCTCAAGTCTTTGAGCTCGAGTCCAATTCAAGTCTCAAGTCTTTGAGCTCGAGTCCAAGTCAAGTCTCAAGTCTCTTGGTTGTAATGAGCGCTCATCTGCTGCATGCCATCAAGTCTACTTTGAACACAGCATGGGTATATCTAAGGACTTAAAAGCATGTACTGTTATCATCCCTCATTTATCTATTATCGTACAATATCAGCATAGATTAGTTGTTTGGTGCATGATCACTTTAAACAGGCTATTGAAATTCAATATGAAACAAAAAAAACGCACAATGAAAGCTTTCCTTTAAAGTTAATTACTGTATTTTGCCGTGTAACATGAACTTACAGCTACAGTATACATCAAGTGTTGAGGTCCTACTTACAGTTTTTCTCAGTTGCTTTGGTACATTTGTCAGATGAGAAATAAAATGATCAAAACTGTTTGACTTCCACACCATCTATTCACTTGTACACATCAAAACAGCAGTTTCTCATTGTTTTGAACATTTTGAAAATGCTTTTGCACATTCATGCAAAAGGCTACGTACAGTCATCTGAACATAAAAACATCTAGGTATCTATTCATTGTGTGAACATGCATGCAGATGGCTTAAACTAGTTATCTATGAACGTCAAGACTGGATAACATTACTTGGTTCTCAAACTATTTATGTGGCATGCAAGATTGTGCGCGCACACACACACACACACACACGCACTACTTGTTGTTACACTGGAACTATTGATCATGTCATCCAGTGCTCCCCAGCGATATCTGGTGGTGGAGCCAGGCTCCCCTGTTGATGTCACTTTGACATGACATGATAAGACTACACAGGGTTGACAGTGTTCTCATGTTGCCTCGGTGTAATGGAAAAACTCTGAATCTTTGTGCTGCATGGGTTCTGTGAAAATGTAGAATGGATCAAGTTCATGATTATAATCATGGACAAATTGTATGTTTAAAATGAAGAGGGGTGTCTGTTGTGAAGAAATAGCATTATGGTTTGTCTCGGTCTGGAGTAGGTTTACGCATCATCGTGGTTGTCGTGTATGTATCTTTTAGCTCGGCCACAGTGGTAATATAATGAGAGAGATTGGGGTGAATTTGTTCGCGTTGTCCATTTTGGTTATAAGGAAAATGGGCCTTTGACAGGGAGCGCGCCAAGTCTGTGTACCCCCCATCTCATATTACTGAACTAAAGTTGGTTTTGAATGCTTCCATATGTGTATTAAAGAATATGTTTACTCTCTGTATGAGATAAAGTAATTTGTGGACAAACCAGCCTCTATGATTTAAACCCCGTTTTAGGAAACTAAAAGCAACCTCAGTCATTATATACATTTCAATCATCATCACCACCAACAGCATAATCGTCTTATAAATATACATATTCTGTAAATAGTTATACCAACCAAGCGTTTAAAAGTTGCATGTATATAAATAGTGATGTATAGGATGCCTTTCCTGCTTATTGCAGTAATTGTCATGAGCTTCTCTTCAGTAAATGCATTTAAGTTAGGACCTGAACCATGAAGTCTCTGCTCTTGGTTCTATTTTAAAATCACAAGCGTGCCCACTCACGCATACGTCTCCTGCTTATGGTGGGACTCCAGGACTATTGCAGTATGATTGAATAAGTTGCAGGCATCTTATTGCCTACAATTATATGCCTATTATTGCCTATTATTATATACAATACAGTAGTAGATAATGTAGTAGAGAATAAGTAATGTAAACAGTTAAAAAATATACTCAATCTTGCAGGAAACCCAGAAAATAATCGCCCCCATCAGTGACTCCCCTAAGCCACCCCCCTGCCGTGTCACCATGACCCTCCCAGTGGTCAATGCTGCTCGCTGTGTGGTGTTTGTGTCCACGGGAGGAAGCAAAGCACCAGTGCTGAAGGTATGTAGGCTGTCAGTACTGTCTCCCCTCCACTTTCTTTTTGTGCAGAGAATTTGAGAGGGATGCACATCAGGAGATTGGTTACAATGTGTATTTCAGGCCTCTCCCGCAAGCATTGTTGAGCTACAACCATCGTCAGTAAAAGAGTGTTCAAACTTCTTTTTGAGTGTTCACTAAATTATTGTATCTGACCATCCTGTAACCGTGGTCATGGCAGAGCAGAGCTTTTGGAAAACCGCCCATATCTGAAACTCAAAAATGATCTAATCAAATGTCAAAATTCTAATGTTGTAGGACACATTTACTCAAAATCATGCAAGAGTAGCAACACACCAACTTCTGTTTTGTCTTGACAGGAAGTTCTGGAGGGTGGTGAGGGTCCAGCTCTACCAGCAGCACGAGTTGCCCCCACTCAGGGAGAGCTGCTCTGGCTCGTGGATGAGCCTGCATCAGCCTCCCTAACCCTGGAGGTGGAGAAACCAGGGCCTGGCGCCAAGCTGTAACAATAAACAGAGCACCAGTGAGGCACTTACATACAACACTAACTGTACCACACTGTAAAGTTGCCTGTGAGAAAAGTGATGTTAGTGAGAATAGTGTCAAAATGTACACTGGTAATTGGTTGGTATATGATGGTGTAATAGAACAATGAAAATATGCAATACGTGTATTTGTGGGAGACTAATGTAAGGCTTTATGACTTGAAGGAAGTAGTTTTAAATTGCAGGGTCTATGGGACCAAAAGTACGTTTTCCGGACAGAAAACTTAGTTTGTTTATTCAGAGTGACTGATGATCTATATCTGGCTCCAAGAGTGGTTGTCTGCACATCATGTGAGTTTACATAAACTAAACAAGTTACTGAATATCAATGAGTCATTTTTGTCATTGTTTACAACATATGTGAATCGTTCATCATTGCAAATATTCCTAGGCTAAAGTAGTGTGTTTTATTATTGATCAGAATGCTGAAATTGAAACTTGTGAATTTTTTCAAGTTAATCTCAAAGATGGAAATATTAGTAGAAGTAGGTTTCCAAGGCGAGGTTAAACCACCTTGTAAAGTACTATTCCTAATACATTATTCTTTAATGCAGTAAAACACCTGGTTCCAGTAAGATTCCCGATTACAAGGTGTATTTCGATTCATGTGGCTAGGTAAAGAGCGTCTTGAATTACCACCCCTCCAGGGATGGAAACGACTATTTGACGCTCCTCACTACAACAGGACGTTTCCTTTAACATCCATTTTGGGCTGCATTCCCTTTAACTGCCCCTTGAGCTCACCATTAAAAGAGAGTTGGGAACTTGCAGCGTTGTCACTATACGCCGTATTTCTGTCGGTTAAAAGAAATTTCTCATTGGAGAACTCTCAAACTTGGAATTTTTCTCGCCTTGCCTTCGTGTCACTTTTGGCAATATCGGATACACTTGCTCTGTGATTCCTTTTGTTCTACAATGTACAAGTTTCCTTTGCTAGTGCTTACTTTACTGTCGTCCCTAAAGTTAGAAGAAGTCCAAGGATACTTTCCAGAGGAGCGCTGGAACCCTGAATCCCCGCTGCTTGCCCCAAGAGTTCTTATTGCTCTCATCTGTCGCAATTCGGAACATTCATTAGCATATTTTCTTGGGACTATTGAACGCCTGAACTATCCTAAAGATCGCATTGCACTATGGTAAGTGAGCAGAAGACCACTCAGTTTCCCGTGTCCAGGAATCAGCTACGTGTAGCATGTAAATCGGTCAGGTTTCAACACGTCTAAGTCAAGCCTGATGCTTTAACACAACTATGCGGCTTTTCCTTGTTAATATAATGACGAGTCTGTTTATTTCTGCAGTTACGATTAATTTAATCAGTTGTAATGTTGCTGAGTATTTTAGACAACGTTTCCTTTTACTAATGTAGCGTAGCCTATCGAACCCAGAGATGAAAGGCTGAGGGAAAGGAAATGGATACAGTGAAACAGACTTGTGACTGCATCATTTCTTAGTTATAATCCAGCTAATTGTCGACTTCCTTCACTGTGTTCGCTTACACTGCAACAAACTCAAAGTTTGCCCGCCCATAAGCAAGTGAGTTCCTGTGTATTCACTAATTTCTTATATCTACATAATCAGGTCCCCTCACCCATTCTCCGTTCCACGTTCCACGTAGGCCCTCACATTGTGAAGATAGCCGACACTGTCAACGTTTATAGCAGGCTACATGCCTTACGAGGACGTACTTTAGGGCAGTTTGTGTGCTTCTCAGTTTCATTGCGCTGCACTGAGATTCAGACTATCGAATTAGTGAAACAAAACTTGCAGAAATAATTAAAGGTGACTAGAAATTTAAAATCCAAAATGTTATGAACTGGTGAAATAATGAGTTTACAATATCAATTTCCAAAGATGTTCCCACTGTGTTTGTTAAGCAGAAGTTGGTAAAACACAGAAAGAGTATAAAATGACATGTGTGTGTCATACCAGACATTGACACCTACCAATCTGACCCAGGGTAATTCTATGATGCCTCGAAGTAATAGAGCTGAATGACTGATAAATCAGATGGATGGGGACGGCACCACTCTGGGCAACCGCAGATTGTGGGTTGCCATTCTGGGCAACCGTAGATTATGGAATGGCTTGGCCTGAAGCACCTCTGTCAAATGACTTACCCATAGCATGATTGTGACTTTTTTCCCCTTGATTTTATCAGTGCATGGGCTTTCATTGACTGGATGTTTGAAAGAGAAGTGGGAATTAAGCCGAAGGCTTTGTAAACATCTGCCTGCAGCTGGCTTGTGAGCTCAGCCAACAGCGGAGAGTCTCACGGTTCTCCACAGGCTACACACAGACACCCTGACTGGCACCTCACAGAACAGGCCAAATGCTCTTGGTAGTTAGGATGGAGGGCTAGGAGCCACTTTTGGACCCTTGCCAGCATGTACTTATTCAATGTGAGACCTCTCTCTGTTCACAGAGCATTAAAGTCTGAGTTAAGAACATCTGAGGCATCCATGTCCTAGTCTGCATGCATTGGAAAATCTTTTTTCCCCTCTATTGCCAGATGTATCTGGGCATGTTTATAGACATTTAAGCAACCCAACTTTATAACAAGCTGTTAATGTGTGATGCATTACCGAGCAACTTTCCTGAGGAAGGGAAAACAGAGTTGTATAAAGACGGGAAGAAATCTAGGTTAGCACTGAACAGACTAAGCAGCGTGGATGGGTATTAGGTCACCTCAGCACTCTTGTCTGGGGATCTGACTGTGGCTCTGGCCTCGAGTGTTGCTGGTGGAGTCAGGGGAAGTGAAATAGTTATTTCAGACTCTGTGGACGAGACAAACTAGACCTGCTTGGGCTAGTGACGTGAATTTAACTTTTGGGTGATGGGTGATCTTCAAATATTGATGTTCCTTCCCTCGCACAGTGCAGTGAGAATCAAAGGTCTGTTTCTCATCACTGACATTCACACAGGTCTTCAGTCCTACAAGTCCAGTAGCTTACAAGCAGGCCGCAGCACTAGCACAGAGTCCAGTAGAGAAAATGTGATAGTTGTGGGAGAAGGTGAGTCTATAATACGAGAACATGACCCTGTCTGCCTATTGTTTCATGTCTGAATGGATGGCTGTTCCCACAGCCACACTGAAGCTGACACTTTGCTACAGTAACTTCAAACCAGGTCCGGCTTTTCAAAGTAAAATCTGGGATCTGGCTCCTCGTGGCAGCCCATATCCTGGAGTTCGAAAAGTTAGGAAAAACTTCCAGAGCGGCTGTCAAATGTGCACCAGACATAGCTTTAACATCACTGCCCCGTCACTGCAGTCCGCTTATTATGCCTTCCGTTTCCATGGACACACTTGAAACATATTTTCCCAATTGACTTGAACAAGGTCTATATAATCGGTACTGTCCACTATGTCTTCGCAAAGCCCTGGCCTGCAGGTTTTATCCGTGACTGTGAGCTATTCTAGCTTTTAGTTTCTACTCATTCATTTGGTATAGACATATGGTCTGTTCCACTGCTGTCCTAGCTTTTAGAAGTCCTTCATTATTACTCTTGTTTTCCCACGTCATTTCACACTCTTTGGAGAGTGTAGTGGATCAGTAGATTCTAGGAATTATTACCGGTAACCTGTTATCTTTCTTCCATCTTCAAATTCATGTTTGACTTCTTACTTCTGACAAGGAGACTGTTTGAGTTGGCTGCAGTGGTATGGTTGTAGCACTGAAAAGAAATCGCATGTTTGCTCTCACAGAGTGTAGTGTCAGCTATGGATTACAACTAAGCCTTTCACACTCTGGTAACTGATAGTGGTTCACAAGACTGGTTCTTCATTACAGATGAGAGATTAGATTAGGTCCATTACAGTCCATTTTATTGTCATTGTGCAGACTACAGGTACAAAGCCAGTGAAATTCATACAGCATCTATTGAGTGCAAGTGCAAGAGAAATTGCATTATTTAAAGCTAAAGTGCATACTAAGGAAATTATATATATGGATAAATATGGGTACTGTGTCTTAAAGTACATTTGCAATATTTTGGTTACCAGTCTTTAATCCTGCTTTACTTTGTTCATCGTGGTTAAAGTACTAGAAATTAACACTATATCCATTACTTTCAGTGACTGGGTGTCTGTGTGAAGCGCTTGGCCACAAGCCACAATGTGGATAACGCTACTGCCATGCCAAGAGCCTGGTTACGCATGATTCATACTCTTGGTCTTAAGTCTGCAGTCTCTCTGTCTGTACTTAGCCATATAATGATTGAAGCTTAAGCGTTTACATCCACAACTTGTATTACTGTTTTGTTTGGTGTGATAGCTGCAAGGTTTTAAATCCTTTTGTGAGGGTGGTCCACTTTGTACTCATATATTATGCAATATGTGCAATGTGAGTTGCACTCAATCACCATGTATTTCTGGAACTCAACAGGGTAGCCACAGACCACAATGTGGACAACACCACCACAATGCTGAAGGACTGGCTTGTCAAGGTGCAGAAGGCCTACCACTCGGTGGAATGGAGACCTCTGGAGCAACCCAGGTTGGTATCGTACTTAGGTTTCATCCCAAATACTGGTCCAGCAGTTTATGTTCTTCTTATAGCCTTTATACATTGCATTCATGCTGTGTTGTATTATTGTGAGGGAATTTGCTACTTTTTTGTAGAGCTTTTCAAGATGAGCATGGGCCGAAGCAGTGGTCCACCATGCGCTACGCCTATGTGATGAAACTTCGGCAAGCGGCGCTTGAGTCCGCCAGGGAAATGTGGGCTGACTACTTCATGGTACTTTACAGCTACAACGCCATTGGATGATTGCATGGATAAAAACTGTTTCTTCCTGTCTCTCTGTTTTTCATTATAAGACTGCAAATTAAGCTGTTTTCATTAGCCTTAATTTTCACCAGCTGTAATGTCTGATCAAAAAGGCGGGGATTTGATAACCTTTCCACCATCTTATAGTGCTTTATTTGGAACTGTCTAAGTTTTGATTGCAATTCCTTGGAGGAATGTGTCAGGGTTATGAACCTTAAGCCTTAGGGGGCGGCATCTCTTTTTTTAAGACCCACCAGGAGCTGACTGTCTAAGTCAAAGAGGATGCGATTTTTGGCTGGAATTATTCCACCCCTCACTTCCACTTTCCTTCTTCAGTCTGAAATGTAGCTTCCCTCTAACTTTCAGATTCTTACTCACGTAATTGTCTTACTAACACGCTCCTGTGCATTATACATCTGCCACATCTATTTGTTTCATGGTCTATGGACCATGTTATTGCAGGATATTTTGACAGCATTTTCCAGATTGTTTACAATCATTTGTAATATCACTATGTTATGGATATTTTATACACTATATCACTGGATATCTCAGTTGTGAACAGTAAGGTAATCCACTTCCTCTTTCTTCAGCTTATTGACTGTGACAACCTCTTGACCAACCCGGATGTGCTGTGGAGGCTCATCGAGGAAAACAAGACTATAGTGGCTCCAATGCTGGAGTCCAGGGCCGCATACTCAAACTTCTGGTGTGGGATGACCGCCCAGGTGCGACGCTTTGGACAGACTGATACGTTGTCGTAAATGTCATAGAAATGTCATACTGTAAGATGCTTCGGAAGTGATGTGTTTTACCCAATGCAGAAAATGGTAGATCATCAGCATCGTGAGCGCTTGAGTAAACCTGAATCCCTAAACCTTGTGTCGCTTTCCCCCTTCCCACTCTCTCTGCAGGGGTACTACAAGCGCACCCCTGCCTATTTACCCATACGGAAGCAGGCCCGGAAGGGCTGCTTTGCCGTACCCATGGTCCACTCGACATTCCTGATTGACTTGAGGAAGGAGGCCTCCAGACAGTTAGCCTTCCATCCCCCACACCCAGAGTACAACTGGGCCTTTGATGACATCATAGTGTTTGCCTTCTCGGCTCGCGTGGCAGGTAGAAATACACAAAAGCACAGCTCAAAGTATGGATGCAGCAGGAATTTTGTAGGCTTCAGAAGTCATTGTAACAAAGTAGTGCAATGATGAATTTGTAAAAGATTGCATACAATTAGATTTTGCAGTATTAAATATAGTTAACTTAATTTTAAGTTTATTTATGATTTTTTTGTTCTGTAAAATTTCAAGTTTCAACTACTGCTTGAAAGTGAGGCAGACACCATTGTCTCACTGCATTACTCCTTTCTCCCTCGGTCTGTCTCTCCTTCAGATGTTCAGATGTTCGTACTTAACAAAGAAAAGTTTGGATTCCTCCCTGTACCACTGCGTGCTCATAACACCCTCAAGGATGAAGCAGACAGTTTCATTCACTCTGTGTTGGAGGTTAACGGTGAGACAACCAAACGTTTTTGGATCCGTTGCAGATGTTTTAGTAACACAGTCCATTCTTTGAATTGATCTCTGTACCAACCCAGCCAAACTAAATGTTAACATTCATTTTGTTTTACATTCTAGTGAGGAACCCTCCCCTGGAGTCTTCAAAATACCTGCTACCTCCCGTCAGGCAGCCAGACAAACTTGACTTTGATGAGGTGAGTGTCCGGCATCAGACCGACAGAATTGAGCTGAATTCACCTACTTTATGATACTGCCATAGCAGTTCCTTTGACTCAACTGGTAGAGCAAGGTGCGAACAATATCAAACTGTGTGCTGTCTTCAATACCCACACAGCACACATGTACTGTGTATTTAACGTATTTCTGTAAGTCAAGCGTGTATAAAGCATTTGCTAAATGAGTACATTTAGCAGTTTGCAAATGAAGATGTCATGTAAATGTAACAACACCAAGATCGTGGGTTCAATACCCCCGGAGCACGTTAAGTCATATTGGATAAAAATGAATGAATGTAAATACCTGATTGCGTCTCTGGTCTGTCCAGGTGTTCATGATAAACCTGCAGCGACGGGCGGACCGGCGGGAGCGCATGTTGAGGGCCATGCAGGAGCAGGAGATCGCCTGTAAGGTTGTCGCCGCCGTGGACGGGAAGTACGTTGCTCCATCAGTCTGCTCATGAGCGGACGTTTCTCAGTATGTGTGTCCAATGGGCACAGGGGGGGGTTGCTTTAGAGTTCCAGGGAGCTGGTTGCAAACCTTTTTTCCCCTTCAGCATTTAAGTTCTCTGAAGAGATTTTTCAGCTGAACCACAAGAACATTTTTCCTTTTCAAGTTCCTGAGCTAGTCCCTGCAGTGGAAAAACTCTTCATGTGTCTGCCTTTTTGTGGTTTTCTCACTTTGTCCCCAGAGCCATGAATATGAGTGAGATTGAAGAGATGGACATCCACATGCTCCCGGGGTACAATGACCCTTACCATGGCCGACCTCTCACTAAGGGAGAACTGGGCTGCTTCCTCTCCCACTACAACATCTGGAAGGAGGTACGAGGACACGCACACGTCTGGCAGTTTTCAGTTGTGTGTAGACGGCCAAAGCCTTGTTTAGAACAGTGAGTCATTGTCTCTGTGTGTGTGTGAATCCTGCTCAGATCGTGGAGCGCGGCCTGAGAACCTCGCTGGTAATCGAGGATGATCTACGCTTCGAGGTGTTCTTCAAGCGCCGGCTGCAGAACCTCATGGCCGAGGTGGAGAGTGAAGGTCTTGACTGGGACCTCATGTGAGTTGGAACTCTGATGTTTTCTTGCAATATTTCTTATTTTCTGTCTTTTTTCCTGAAACCTGCTCTACTGTTGTTGAGTAGTAGCTCATTGCCTGTAGCAACCACTTTTTTTTTTTTTTTATCCTCTTAGCCTACCAATATACTCAATGCACTGCAATTCAAAATATTGATTATTAGATAATGACAATATAACACAGTGTGGCAAGATAATTGGCTAATTATTCCAATACTTTGCTGTAGTAACTTTTCTACCCTAATCATTTTTTGTACTCCTGTGTCCTCTCAGCTACATTGGAAGGAAAAGGATGCAGGTAGACCACAGAGAGAAGGCCGTGCCCAACATTCACAACCTGGTGGAGGCTGACTACTCCTACTGGACGCTGGGATACATGATGTCGCTGCAGGGGGCAAAAAAGCTCCTAAAAGCTGAGCCCTTGAAGAGAATGCTACCAGTGGATGAGTTTCTGCCCGTCATGTTCAACAAACATCCTGTGTAGGTTTATTGTTCGTCTTTCCTGACACCTCTCACCTCGTGGGACCAATCCCAGGAGTGCTCTCGGCCTAAGCTTAGTTCCAACACAAGCATTGTTGGTCATATAGGCTCCTCCCTTGGGCAGATTTTGCCTTCCAGAAGGAGGAAATGTTAGAATCATTAGGGAGCACGTCAGCTTTAATATTCGGCTCGAGTTTCCCTGTCAAAACCTTCAAGCATTTCCCCTCAAGGAAACGCTCAAGTTGCTCTGCTGTTGATGTCATTTGGCATTAGGTTTCATCTGGTGGGTGTTCATCTCTGAGGATGAATGCGTCACTGTGTGCACACAGCTGCATATTATATAGTGGTATGTGTATTTCACATTTCATCCACTTTCAAGATGCTGAATCTCTATTCTTTGTGTTGTCCCACTGCAGCAAAGCCTACATGGAGCACTTTAAGACGAGGAACCTGAAGGCGTTTTCTGCCGAGCCGCTGCTGGTGTTCCCGACTCACTACACCGGCGACGCGGGCTACGTCAGCGACACCGAAACCTCCACGGTGTGGGACAACGAGAGCGTCCGCACAGACTGGGACAGGGCTCGCTCGGCCAAGACCAAAGAGCAGGCAGAGATCAGCACAGAGGCGCAGAACTCGGACGTTCTCCACTCTCCACTGGACAGGACTGCACGGGACGAGCTATGAGCTAAGTCACAGGACCATGACAAGAGCCTTTACCTGAATGTTGGACTAAACGCCCAGTACAACCTTTTGAATGTCTCTTCTTTTTATGAGTGTGTTTTTTTTTTTTTATTGTCCGTGAATTGTGAATTGGATTATCACCGTACATGGGTCTTGGTGCTTTTGTCCCTTTGTGGGATATTGGGGTGGGGGGGTTCCAGCTTTAAGGTTCCGGGGGGGGGGGTTCCAGCTTTAAGGCAATTTCGTTAGCATGTAAAGCATTATCTACTCTTGGGTAGATATGACATGTGTAGGCCACTTACGCCTCACAGAAATGTAGGAAATGATCCATCCTTTTGGTTATTGACAGGCATACAGTCCCTCCCCTCGGAGGACATTCGCTGTCTTGTTCTGTTCTTAGATCAGCCGTGCAATAGTTCAACCAAAGGTCAAAGCGACTGCTCTTACATTGTCGTAATCCATTGTGGTATTGTTCCAATATTTTCATTGTGTTTTACATGGGTATGCTTTGGGAATACTTTTTAAGTCACCGTCAGTGTGCAGATAGCTTACTTGAGATGAAATGCAACTTAATACAACTTAATCCTCTGCCCCTCAAACCAGAGACTTAAGAATAGTTTTTATATCAAAGTCGGTGTGATCTGGCAAATAGATCATTTTGCCACGAATAGATCATAGATGGGAATAACGTATAAGGTATACATAAGGTAACTTTATACAACGCTGTCTCGACTCCTCCGGCCAAAGACGAGAAGCCACCAACTGTAATATTCAGCCAGTCTAAAGCTCCCCTCTCTGGCCACATGCTATTGTAGTATAGAAACGACTGCAGCCTAACTCGCATCTTTAATGACACCGTTCACGGCTTTGTCGGCAGACTGACGCCAGAAGCTCAGGACCAACCACTGTAAACACTCCACACTTCGGTTAGGGAAGGAGTGTGCCATTTAAAAGAGCAATAAAGTTCCCACTCAAGAATTCCTCAAGACCACTGTCAAACCTCCATGGTCTCTGTGTCTCTGGGCTGTCGTTTGAGGCAGGGCCGTGGTACATTAGATGTGCTGCTGTTGAGCACAATAGCCTAAATTGGGACTCTCGTTGTGTTTTTTGGGCTGGGATAGTGGGTGTTTTTGTCGAGACTATTTTGAGACTAAGGTAGGGCTGGCAGGGCCTTACAGCTACTGTTGTTTGTTTCTTTTTTCAGTTTTGGTCAATTTCTTTTTGCTGTGCAAATTGCAGCCGTCACATTATCGCATCAAGCTGTGCATTCATACTTAAATAAATTATCAAATGTTTTGTAAAAAAAGTTCTATTCTGCTGAGTGTTGCTGAGTCAGTCTGTTGGAACACAATAGATGCTGCCATGGATGTTTTTCCCATTGCATGGCATTCGGTGTTCATTTTCTACAGTATCTGTATATATCCTTTGCAATTATAGCAGAGTCTGCTTAACAAAAATGACCTAAAGCTACAACTGTAACATCCTTTATGCCAAAAAAGGACCACGTATAATTAAACTAACTGCAACGGCCCAATTCAATCTTAAAGTTTCACTTTAGTTAGTCCCTTACAGTGCTTCGTTTGTTGTGGATGTATGCTGTGTGCAACACCCCACTTTGCAAGGGAAGGGTTACTCAGAGAAATTACAGTATTGCTGAAATTTGATTTGACAGCTTTGATTTTGACAAGGTAAAAGGAACATGGGGTAGGATGTGTTTACTTTTTTTGGCTGTAGGGAAGTTGAAAATGAAAGAGGAAGCAGGATATCAGTTGCATGACCTGATGTCGTGACAGCGTATAGATGTCACTCTAACTGCATAATCAAGCCCATCTGTGTGCCCTGTTCTGCCCTGCTTATTTGTGAAGGTTACTGTCATTCCAACTGTGTATCACAGACGACAATCACACCAAAGGCATTTCCTCCTTGTGCACAGGTCAAGCTCTTCCACTGCTGTCTTAGAAGATCATGTTCAGGCCCAGAAGCCTAGCTGTTGTTAGAAGTGAGTGTGAATCCTGTGTGAATCCATGTGTCTTGATCATTCTCTATGCGTCTTTCTCTTAGGCCTGCTGTGGCCTTCGCTGTTACAAATCCTGTGCTGTGACAAAGCTGAGATACCAGTCAGCGCCCCCAGAGGGCACTGTAATGCTTTCTGCAGGGTGGCAGACCTGAGGCTGTCACTCAGCTTAGTATGTTTTGTCCAAAAAATGAGCACAAATAGAAAGACAAATACCAAACACAGAACAAAAACAAATGCATGTATTTAAAAACTATTGAATTCATGAATTTGAATATGCACAACACACACACACAGACACACACAGACTCAAGCTTCATCCTAAAGCAAAAAATGCATGTGCTATAACCCCTCTCCTCACCTAAAGGAACACACACACACACACACACACTCACAAACGTTCACGACAGCAACAGTCGCTTTGGGTTATAGGTGTGTCCTACGCAGTGAGAGTTAGACCTATTTCCTCTTGGTGCGATCGTGAAAGAACATTGGCCAACCTCAGTTGGTTTAGAGGAAGAGAACTTCAAGCACGGAACGGAAGACACTCCATGACGCCAGTCCCTTGGTCTTTTTTGTTATTTCTTCACATGCTCGTGAGAGATTGAGCGCGAATCGCCCTTCCCCAGGTGAGGCTCTGTGAAGCCCGGTGAGATAACAAGTGTGTGGTGCTGAGGATGCTCTCTTGGCCAAGCAGAAGGGCTGCTGTGTGCTGGTGAACGTGCCTTTTTTTTAACGGAGAGAAGGACAGAAACATGGCTGACACGGAGGAGGCGACGGAGACGGAGCGGCCCAAACTAAGGGGTGAGTACCAGCAGGTGTGGCTGGACCTCTTCACAGCTGCTGGAGGTTTCTGCTCTCCATCTTGTGTGGCCTTGTGTGCTTTGTCTGTGTGCTGTTTCTGATTTTCATTCCTGTCTTTTTTTGTATTTGTTTGGAGGCTATGTGAATGTGAATGTGAATGGGAATGGGAATGTGTATGTGTTTGTGTGGTGTGTGTGCGTGTATGTGTGTGTGTGTGTGTGTGTGTGTGTGTGTGTGTGTGAGAGAGAGAGAGAGAGTGAACGTTCCTTTACTTGTTTTTTCCATCTGTCTGACTGCATGTTATCTCTCACTCAGAGTGTGCAGGATCACAGCACTTCCTGTGTCGTTGCCCTCCATTTTGAAACTAAGAAACAGTCTGGTTCCTTTTGTGTCACTTGATGTGCATGCCTCCAACTTAACCACAGGGTGCAACCGCTCATTCTTATCTGTCAGTGTAGTGATTATTCTTACTGAAGCTCTGACTAGTTGGTTTCATTTTGCCTAAGTTTATGCCTCATGGGCTAATTGAATAAGAGTAACTGTTATAGTACTCAACTAAATCTAAGTCCACCATCTAAGAAACTCATGCATATATCATTTAAAACAACTGCATTGCATTTTCACTCAGTTATCTTGATTACTTAAAGAGGACCTATTATGCTTTTCCAGTTTTTCTTCTAATGTGTTACATGTGGTTTTTTTTTCATGTAAAGGGTCTGCAAAGTTACAAAGGCTAAAGTACATGCCAGAGGGAGTAACCATATTTTGTCAGCTGCCTGAAATGCCTCGTTGGAATTCCAGCCCTTTTCCTTTGTTACAGGATGACGCAATCTAGCAATCACAGTCCTTATTGCCTGCCTAGCTGACCAATCAAAGCACACTGGGCTCATCGGGAGGGGGGCTTACAGATACAGGACAGAGAGTGAATAAAAATGTACAGTATGAGAAAAATAATGTGAATTTGGAAGATTGAAGCATGTAAATCTATTGTAGTAGACTGCAAACATAAAATGATGAACACTGAAAATGACCAAAATAGGTCCTCTTTAAATTGTGAAAGTAACATTGGCTCAGCCTACTACATAGCGTGACAGTGTACATCCCGATCCTTCACATTAAATGAGTTCAGTTTGCATGTGAGCTCAGATTCAAGGCATGAAGAATGGAGTAAGCACTCAGGCCACAAATCTTCTTCATATCCTCAAGCAACAAAAAATGTCTGAAGGGGCATATGCTCGGCATCTACATCACCTCTGCCGCATCCAGTTCACCCAGACATTTGCGTTAACCAGCAAACAGTAATTAAACAGAGTGCTGAGAGAATTGCTCGCAAGTTTGAGAGAAACAGGGCCTTGTTGTCCTCACTGCTGCACACGATACAAAAGGCGGGCAGGATGCGGTTGACCAAAATGGAGCAAGCGGTGAGAGAGAGAGAGAGAGAGAGAATTAGAGACTTTTTTCTCATGGTGTAAGAGTGGTAATGCACATCTGTGCTTAACTGTTCGTTTTTGTGCGTTATACTTGAATACTAAGTCAGCTGATGTGTTGTTGACAAACGGGGCCTGCTTGAAACATTTAGCTGACACAAACGCATGGGTATTTCGACTGTTACAACACTACCTGACATGACAGTCTTTGAAGCTGTTCTGTTCTCACAGCTTCCTTTCTGAATAGTTTTTATATAGAGATGTCAGTGTTATGGAGCAAACAGACCCACTCTCATTTCCACCCCTACAGTGACTAGTAAAGAAAATATGACTTTGTTTCATTTTATTAAATGGAGAAGTTACCGATTCACTCTTCAGTTGGTGCATTTTTTACATTCTGGACACTTGCATTCACTTGTCTTCTTAGTCTCTCTCTCTCTCTCTCACTCTCTCTCTCTCTCTCTCTCTCTTTCTCTCTTGTTTTCTTCCATACATCAGTCTACAGCTTGAAACCTTTCTATTATCGCTCCAACAAGAAACACAAAATGTGTGTTGGAGATGTTGTGTAAAGACTTTCACCTCCTTCACTTTACAGATCAAAAAGTCCTCACGAGGTCTACAGACCCCAAGCGCATGAGTGAGGCTCTACGAGAGTTTGACAGCTTCGAGGTGGTGATTAACTATGAGTATGTGAAATCAAACTGCATCACTTAGATGTGCACATCCCTCAATTTCAGGTTAACTTTGATTTACAATTTCTGAGGGATGACGAGTAGTATGTCTTTCTCATTCGTTCTCTGTGTGTTTGTGTGTGTGTGTGTGTGTGTGTGTGTGTGTGTGTGTGTGTGTGTGTTTGTGGTGTGTCTGGGTGCCTCAGTCCTGTTGAGGAGTATGATGCAGACCCTGCATACGCTGATGCAGATTCCTTCTCTATAGAGAATATAGATCAAGAAGATGATGCAACGGTAAGACACACCGCGCTGTTATCCACATGTGTTGTTTATGATCTTACCCTAGAGTCATTCTTATAAAAGCAACATTAATAACACTCTTCAACATTAGTTAACACTAACACACATTCCTTTAGGAAATATTCTAGAACCAAATGTCTCGGGGCAACACATTTACTTGTCCAGGAAATGTTCTAGAATGACAAATCAGAACTGTTCTAGAATGACATGTCTCCACAGAACTGTTGTAGAATGACACGTCTCCACAGAACTTAACGCTGGCATTGTACACTGCAAAAATTAGTCAGATGAAATATCTTAAATCAATGTATTAAATGCTTGTCTTTTGTCTGACAAGATATTTCTTCTTACCAGGCATTTTCTATTTTAAAGCATTTCACTTTCTCTCAAGCGTTTGTCCTTAGTTATCTTAATAAGGTATAATAACTTGTTACTGGTTCTGAGCAAGTTAGTACTTGAAACTAGTTTGATCACCACTGACAAGTGCAAAACTGTTTTGTCAAAGTCAGAATCAAGACAAATAATGTAAAATATATTTGGGTTATTTTTTTTTGTCAAATTTTCCTGTTCTGTTGGTAGATCATTTTTAACTTTTTGTTCTTGTTTTTAAAAGCTGGATTTTTGCAGTGTATGGCTTCTTGTACTCCTTGTGCCCATCAGTGTGGTATGTGTTCAAAAGTCTTTATTCTATCATCTCTCCAGAGTGAAGAAGTGACTCAGCAGTCTCAGTGTGATGTGGATGACAAAGAAGAAGGTCCATCTGGTAAGAGTCTCTCTCTCTCTCTCTCTGTGTGTGTGTGTGTGGATTGGCTACCTTTAAAATGGCATATTTGAAATTTCTTCCAAATTGAGCAAGAGGTAACTCTTTCAGACATTTTGGTAATCACAATTGTTGGGCCTATGTAAGCCAATACCGATCCATCCAGCTACGATCTCCTATCACTATTTTCCCACTTTCTAACCTACACACAGGCCTCAGACGCCAATACTAGTTCGGTGATCTTGTCAGGAAGCATTTTGTGACTGCACTTAATCTCCCCTTCTTCAACCTCCAGTGTTTACATGTAAGTAGCCCCATGGACTAATTGCCCCATGCTAACAAGATTAGCACAGGGGAAGGGCAGGGGCAGGATTAGACCCACAGACAGCTGCTCCTGGGTTCCTCCTCAGACGTCCACTTAAGGAGAGCGGCAGAAAGCGGGGATGGAGGTGGAGAAGAAGAGAGATACGGGGAGAGGGATGGAGAGGAGAGACTTGAGGGGAAGAGGAGGAAGCTCGTAGCTTTGTAGCTCA
Organism: Clupea harengus; assembly: GCF_900700415.2. Classification (NCBI taxonomy): domain Eukaryota; kingdom Metazoa; phylum Chordata; class Actinopteri; order Clupeiformes; family Clupeidae; genus Clupea; species Clupea harengus. Next base: position 30,876,265 of record NC_045152.1, on the reverse strand, counting down.
TAGCTTGACTATTCTCCCCCTTGTATGTCGCTTTGGACAAAAGCGTCTGCTAAATGACTAAATGTAAATGTAAATGTAAAAAGACAAGCTCACAGGTTGAAAGGGAAGCAAATGATGCAACACAACTGAAAAAATAGGGGGGAAAACATAGGAGCAGAAGACTTGGAGAAAGGAGATGCAGCTGATGACCAACATTACAAGCAGAGTGCATTGCATCCTGACATGCTGTAAACCCCTTTGTCCAAAGCCTGTGTTTACTGGGGATTAAGCCAATAGCCAGTGCCGGGTTCCACCGGTCAATCTACAGGAATAACAGGACAGTAATTGATAAAGAGTCAGAGGTGGTTTAGAGTGTTGTTGGGTAAAGAAAAAAGACAGTCAGGAGAGAGCCATCAACCGCCCTCTGCGGTGAGCGAGACGCACGCTCCCTTTCCCCTGGCAGTCTAGTCTGGCCCAGCCATCGAGGTGCTGTGGAGATCATGAGGGGAAGCAGAGGGTGAAATGACAGCAGGGATTAAGGAGTCCAGGTGATACCGCAAGATTAAATAACACATCGGGGCTCATTGGACTCTGTCACCATGGAGTCACTCTCCAGGCCGGAGAGCCAGCGCACCCCCACACACACTCTTTGGCCAGGGATGCGTCTCACAGCCTCAGGTTGTCTCATTAATCTGCTGGCAAACTCACACCAACATCCTTTGCTCCCAACACGACCAGCTCAGTGACAGCCACCAGCGTCCAGTTCCTGGTAATAATCTAAATGCAGTGGCTATAAATCAATTGCAAAAACAATGACCTCCCAATGCAGGAGTGTTGCCATCAATTGATTGAATAATCAGTGTGTGTGTGTGTGTGTGTGTGTGTGTGTGTGTGTGTGTGGCTTTCAGTGCATTTACTTCTTGTGGTTCGATAACAATGGAGCTTGTGTAACTGTGGGGTCACCTCAGTCCAGGCACTTTACTGTAGGTCACGTTTATGAATCGACTCGTCAGTCAGTGGGGAGGGCCACGGCAACCGAGATAACCAGTGAAATCAGTACAAACACAAAGCCAGCAGCAGCAGCAGCAGCAGCAGTGGCAGCAGCAGCAGTGGCAGCAGAGTGAAAGAGACACTGAAGGAGTGATAGTTCTGGTTGAGGTTATCCCCTGAATAGGAGCCCTATTCCTGGCCTGGGCCCGGCTCCCAGCCCCTCGGCGGGAGGCACCTCCCCTGCAATCTGGACCTGTCGGGCTAATCCCTCCCCAGGGCCCTGGCGAGAGGCAATGTGGGGTGGGGCAGTCATGGGTGACGTTGGCAGTGTTAGGGAGTAGTGAACTACATGTAATTAAACTAGTAGTTTAGCTACATTTTGCAGTATGCAAACTACATTCATGTTTGCATATTGATTGAAGTAGTTGAATTACTTTTTGGCCATTTTTTGTCTAGTTAATTACTGAAACTACAAACACTGTTGGACCATAAAAGGAAATGAATGATGTTTTTTTGTTATTTTACCATTGCTTCCCTTCTGTAATTGAACGCCCGTTGACCAGCTCCACCCCCTTTTTCTTTGATCCTGACCACTGTGAAGGCATGCCCAGGTGATGCATTCATCAGGCAGCCACCCAACTCAACACTTGATCTTTGTGTAGTGCATGTGTAAGTGTTCAGAGAAGTCGCTGCATGCTATTTTAGAGGTTACCTGGCTAACTGAGTAATCCTACTTGATGCAATACCCCCACCTGGATTCTAGTTCCTGAAAGGCAGCGTCTGCCTGGTGTGAAGAGAGGGGTATTACATTGTTTTGGTTTATGTATGACCTATGAACAAGCAGGCACTTTTTGCAATGAACTCAACTGAGTGGCATTTCGTGCTGGCATGTGACTTAATATACTTCGTTATAATTTCGGATCACATGAACATTGTCAATTTCCTTTACTTTTGTAATACTTTTTCTAAGTACCTTTAGATTTCTCCCTAGTTCAGCTTCTTGCAGTGTGTTAGTAACGTGCAAAGCTATGCTTCCTTCAACACTGGGCGTTGCAGACTGTGGTCAAGAGCCAGGGTTGCAGTCACACTTTAATTAATCATCCTCTTCTTGACTGTTTGACTACGTCATAGGTTTTGACTTTTTTTTTATGTTGATCAGCAGTTTCCATGGTGACGATCATAAAGACTCAGCCATGTTTCTGCACTCCAGTTTAAATGTATTAGTAAAAGGAATTATTTGGCGAAAGAGCTCAGGCATGGCTTATTATCATACACCGGCATGGGAAGTTCAAAATAAAGCCCTGTCTCTGTGTTCAAATTATACAGAAAGTCTGTCTGATAAGCAGGATATAAATGTACTTCCTTATTTTGTGATAGTGAGCACAAGAGCTAGGAGAGGGCCTGCTGTATATAGCAACACACCCCCCCCCCCCCCCCCAAATGATAACAGAGAAGAATTTACAGTCAATAGTAGAGGTTCTCTCAAGCACACATTTTCACAGTCAATGGACTCTAAGACTCTAGAGATATGTCCCTGTCAATGCAATCATTGGTTTGGTGGGGTATGTCCTTTGTGGTGATATAGAAGAAGACCTTTGTGTTTGGTGAGTCCAACAGGAGTGTTTATGGACAGTCTGCGGTGGGAGGGAAGTGTGTGTGTGTGTGTGTGGGGGGGGGGGGGGGGGGGGGGGGTTGTGGGAGGGAATAGGGATAGAGAGAGAGAGATGAGGGAGGAGGGAGCAGAGCTACAGCCTGTGTGGAATCCCCAGGATTCTCTTCTCCACTGCTCCTGAACTCCAATCTGCTAAGCCGGAGAGAGAGAGCGCACATTACAGAGTGAGAGAGAGAGAGAGAGAGAGAGAGAGAGAGAGCAGCTGCACAGGAGATTTCTCTCATCCACCAAAGAGTCCACATGACCAGATCTGAACTTTGAGATGAGGGGGGAGGAGGGCTCGGAGACTGGAGACTGCCGTTGGCCGTGTTGTAGATAGAGCTCCCTCATCCGGCACATACCACTGAGCTGTGAAGTTATGTTGCATTGAACAAATTATTTTTTTTTTCGGAGTCAAACTCCCTCCGAGGTATGTCCCTCTGTGATGGATGAAGTTTTACTTCAGCGTGTTCCTGTCTCAACTGCCACCTAAACCACTCCAGAAGGACTTCCTCTCATCGATGGCTGCAGTTCTTCTTTTCCCCGCTCGCTCTGGAGAAATATGGTGGAAGATTCAAGACACAAGGAGACGTGCCTACTCATTTTAGATGACCTTTTGGTTTTCTTAGCATTTGACATGGCATTAGATAAAGAGGAAAGAAAGAGATGCTCTACTGCACAGGCTGACAGTGGGGTAGGGGTGAAACACTGAAGGTTGGACCATCCCGGACTGTGTTTATATTTTTCTTGGAGAACGTGTGTGTGTGTGTGTGTGTGAGAGAGAGAGAAAGAGAGAGTGTTTGGGGGGGGGGGATGCCCAAGGAGTCGTGATGCTGATGTACTCATTCTCAGCCCAGGATGCCGACCAGGCCCTGTGCCGCTGCGATGGGGGCGTGGAGATCGCCATGCAGTACGCCAAGATGTGGTGCCGCTACGCTAAAGACCTGCTGGCCTGGATGGACAAGAGAATCAGCTACGGTGAGTGATGCTATTTGCCGCGAGGTGTTTACCCATAAGCTTTGCACTGTTAAATCTGTACATGATAAGAACCAAGAAGCACTGCTTAATGTTTCCTTTTGCTGAAGATAGCAGTGAGTACCACTCCTTGTTTATTCACATGTGTTAATTACACACAGTAACCTATAAAAGATCCACTGTGCTATTGTCACTCAGTGTGCAACAAGTGTGATTGGTCCGCTTGCCCTACGTTTTGTGGTGTGTGCTGATAAAGCTTTTGCCAAAGCAGACGTTGTAGCGAGATTGACAGGTCACTAAATAAATTGCTGACCGCTGTTTAACTCTGCTAGCAAGCTGTGTCTTCTTTGTGGGTAGGTAGCTTGCAAACATGCTAATGTTGTTAGATAGTAGGCTGGCAAACGCCTTGCACATCACCTCAGACTTATTCTTTTGGTTACAACAATAGGGTTATCAGACTGTAGTCTTATCAGACTGTGTCGTTAGTGTTTGGTCCGCCATCTTTGTAAAAAAAAAAATTTCAACTAGCGTTGCAGAGCGACGCAGACACAACAGCACACACAACAGCATAGGCCACGTGCACAGGCTCGAGCCTACAAACAACTATAAATCAACCTTAAGTAGGGGTTTGGAGGAGAATGCCTGACCTCAGGCCTCATGTGTGTTCAATCTCTCCGGTTGCCCCCGGTGGCCAACTGTAGCGATTACCTGTAGAGATTAAGATCAAGCAGAGAGGGCCCTTGTGTTTCATGGTGCGCCGTTGTGACCAAGCACTCAATAAAAAAAACAACAACAACGCTGACGCAGACAACCAGAGTCACCCTGATAACAACCCCGAAGAGAGGGGGGATAGGGATTATCAGTCTGAGATTAGGAAACTACTCTGAGAGAGAATGGAGCGAGGGGGGGGGGGGTAAAGGGATTACCCCAGGAGACAGCATGCATGCCAGTAAATGCCACTCCGCCTGCCAAGACAGATGACATGCCATGTCAGTCCTCCCAATGTCAACCTCAGTGTGTGCACAGATAATGGAATATCCGGATAACTGTTTGCAGCATAACTATTCGAGTATAGGGATGTACCTAATGTACCTATAGTATCTACTTTCCCATAGGAAGTCATCAGAAAATATGGGATACTTTGGCAAAAACTCATTGCGTTGTTCAATTTGTAGAGATAGTATGCACACTCCCAATAGTTTTCATTTACTGTAGCATTACATCCAATCCCACAAATAACTGAACAACTGTTTGTAGACACTGTCAGATATTCGAATATCAAAAATGGTTAGTATGCACACGCATACTACAGGACAAATGGTGACAAACAGGATCAGAAAGAAACACTCAACACTGTGGTTGAGCGAGTTAAAAAAAATAGGAACAATGGATGAGATTCTTGAGAGTCTTGTGGTGGACTAGCAGTAAGAAGTTGCTTTAGAATGGTTCTACTCTTTGATCTGAGACATCACAGCACAGTACACATGGGGTTTGAACCGGGGTTCTAGTGTTGCTATTAAGGAACAAATGAGATTAAATGTGTAATGTTCTTTCATTCAGAGAAAGCTCACGGGGATCAATTTTTCCAGTTTCATAACACAAAGCACTTAGTTCTGGCAGACGTCCTAATGGGCTATGGCAATGGCTTGGCTGCGATTCATAGCACACATTATTTGCTATGCCATGCTAAGTTCCTCTACTTTCCTATCGATCGGACAGCACAGTGTGGTCTATAACGCATCCATCAATACTGACCATGGCTCAAACTATTTTTTCCAGTCCATCACATATTCCATGATGTTCCTGCCTTTTGGCATTTCTGTGGAACTGACACGAGACATAAAATAGGCCATTATCCATCAGGACAAGAAAGGGTCGTGTTTACTGGGTTGGTCTCCAGTCTGTTTTCCCCCCTGGATATGTCTATTGTCTATTGACATTTACCTTTGACAAAGATATTGGCATCAAAGGTAATAGAATAACCCCTTGAAAAAAATCACCTTATGTTTGCAGAACAAGAGTTTGCCAAGAACATAATGAGAGCGGCAGAAACGGCTAAATCAAGTGTGTCCCAGCAGGTGAGTTTTGGTTTGGGATTATATTTACGTTTTATATTACCTCCATGGGATCTCAATGCTCCCCGAAGGCCATACATAGCTATGACGAGTGGATAAACTCTGGTTAAACACACTGAAGTTTCCTGTGTGTTGTCTGAACCCTGTGCAGGACATGATGCCATTGCAGTACATCTACACTATGGCCCTGGAGCAGGATGCGAAGAACAGCTCGAACGCCAAACACACGGCGGAGCTGCTTCATCAGCGCTGCTACCAGGTACTGGCCGCTGTTCCACAGTACCTAGAACTGGGTCAATGCAAGCCTGTCTGACAGGCCACCAGAGGTTAATCAAGAATCAATATTAGTGTAGTTATTGACTGGCCATGTGGTGTAACTCCCTCTGTCCTTTTCTCCCTTTCTCCCTTTCTCTCTGTCCCTCTAAACCTCTCCCTCTCTCTTTCTCTCTCTCTGGATGAACTGTTCATTTATTCAGGCGCTTGCATGCAAGAGGAATGAGATTGATAGGTGGCGAAGGGAGTTTAAGGAGCAGTGGAGCAAGGAGCAGAAAAAAATGGTTGGTCTCATTGTGTTTTTTGTGTTTAAGGGGTTTGCATGCGTTATTGTACGAGCTTGGCACTGAATTTTCACTACATTCCCTGTGGTTGGGAAATGTTACATTCATTGGGTTAAGGACATTAATGACGAGCATTGATCCAATACACTGAAAGTGATTGGAAACACTCATAGCAGAAAACTGATCAGGAAAACTCTCAGGATTTAAAAAGCCAGTGGGAACCGACAAGCCAAAGAGACACAAATGCATATCAGACTTATGAAATGTATGAGAGAGATAAGCTATAAGATCTTTCCCTCAAGAAAGACTTACTGCTCAGTTTTCCGTGATTTTATCTGAATAGTGTCTGTCAAAATTCCATTTCTTAGCACAGCAGTCAGACTGCTGTAGCCAGATAAAATCACTTCTAATCACCTCCAAATAATTGAAAAGGACTGCAGACTGCTACCCCGATGAAGACCTCATCTAGTAGCACCAGGCTATTGCTGCTTGTGTTAATAAAAACGTGTGTGGTGTCAGAACGATGCAGAGTCGGCTCTGAAGAAGGCTCGGCAACAGTACATCCAGCGCGGTGAGGAGCTGGAGAAGGCGAAGGCCGTGACCGCCAAGGCAGTGGAGGAGTCCGGGGGATACAAGACCCTGGACAAGAGGAGGAAGTCCAGAGATGATGCTCAGACGAGGGTACCCACTACAACACATACTACCAATGTTTCCCTTTGTGCTGCTGGTAAAGGGGTATAGCAAGTGTATGTGTGTGCCTGTGTCTGTGTGTGTCTGTCCGTTTGGGGGGGGGTCCGTTTGTTGGTTTGTTGGTTTGTTTGTTTCTTAGCAGGATTATGCAAAAACTGCTGGCCCATTTTTCATGAAACTTTAGAGAGAGGTGTAGCCCGGGAGCTGCTTCTATCCAGTGCAACTTATAATGCAATGTGTACAATGAGGCCACAAACGCAACGCTTTTACATTCCACCATAAAGACATACAGGCCAAGGCCATACTCGGGGCTAAAAGGCTGAAAGAATGGGGGGGTGGCACTGGGCAGGGGCCTGGGAACATACTAGTGTAACGGTAGCCAGTTGGTCATGCTGTGCAGTGAGCACACCTCACTCGCTGACACCGACATACTAGCAACTGACACTAGTACCCATGTGGTGTGCCTCCTTGATAGCATATCCACATCCATGTCCAAGGTTACGACACAGGTTAGGCAGAGTAGATTTTGAAATGTACACTTTGCACTATATAGGTTGAGATTTTTTTTGGGGGGGGGATATACTGTATAACTTCTAGCTACACCCCTGGTTCCAACCATGTGTCTCTTTGCCTGAATGCACAGATGACGGAGGCCGAGCATCTCTACAAGCAGTGCGTGACCGACGCTCAGAACCACCAGGACGAACTGGAGAGGGTGAAGGAGAAGATAGTCATCCACATCCGCAAACTCATCTGTCAGGGGGACACCGTGTTGAAGGAGGTGAGCTGGTTCGAGGTTCTATTTCTGGTTTGCTTAGTAAATGTAGCCTACTAATCAAAGCTGAAAAAAATAACGCAACATGGGACAAACTCAGACTGTGTTTTACTGTTCATTAGGCAGTGAGCTATGGATTCCACATGATGGATATGAATTTGTGTACAGAAAAGAAGAGATAAACAAGCTTTTGCTGAACATGGAGAAATTATATTATCTTTTATTTCAGTTCATGAAACATGGGAGCAAACATGTATGATTATAGTTCTGTTCAGTGTTTTTGAAACATATAAAAAAAGTGTCCCCATATTGTCGGTGTGAAATGGTGTATATTACTGGATTTCAAATAACGACGAATACCCATGCTTATGTGTTTTTTGTAACCATGATCCTTGTGTTGATGTCTCTCCCAGGTTACGGTGAACATGTTCTTCTTCCAGCGAGCGCAGACGGAGCCTATACCTTTGGGTTACCACAACCTGGAGCTCACGTGCAGGCCATACGAGCCTGGCGAGCCCTTTCTGCGTTATATCTTTGGGAACCAACAGCAGCTAAAACCTCTGCAGACATTCGCCTTTCAGGAATATGTCCCACAGGGCAGGAGGTGAGAGAGCTAAAGATCTTTTAAAGGCGTGGTCTTGCAGGGTGTTCGACCTAGAGATGCACTGTAAACAGGACAAGGTAAAGGAAGAAAAAATATGAAGAAAATTGAGGGAACATTTGAAACGGAGGATATACCCTGGCCCTTAATAGTGAAGCTTTTTGTATGTATATGTATGTATGTATGTATGGATGGATGTATGCATGTATGTTTGTATGTATGTGTATATCCTGGTCTAGCAGTATAATAACTGATGAGGTCATAAAGGACTCACCAAAAAAGAGCCCTAGCGTGAGGGTGTTACATTTCTCATCTCAATGTGACTCATCTTCGATAAAGCAGAATGCCAGGGCTCTTCCTGTTTTTGCTACACACACATTTGATCTTTAAAGCAGAATACATTGCATCTGTCGTGGTGATCGAAAGGCTTACACTTCAAAGTAATGTGTAAGAATGTTCCACTGGACATGACATTGACAGACAGTGTTGTTTCTGCGTTTTCCTTGTATAGAAATATATGTGGCATTCTAATAGAAAACAACTGTCACTCAGGCAGACAGTCAAAAAGTGTCTTCAGCGTACAAGTCCACCAATTCAAACAGAGCACAACAATCACCAGCCTTCTTCTACCTCTCACGTTCAGGCACCATCTTACTCTCAGTGAATGTCACACACAATCAAGTGTAGCCTAACTGTAAACTCTCCTGCAAAAGTCAGCTGACACTTCTGTTTTGCCTAGGTCGCCCTCCGGTGGACGCCGTAAAACAAGCAACCCCCTCAGCCATCTTCAAGACTCCTATGCTCTTCCCGACGATGTAAAGCGACACAGCGGCGATGGGCGTAAGTCATAAGAAAACACCTCACAAACAAATCATTAGATCACGCTTTAGCAGAACATAACATCAAAAAAAGCACAGAAAAATGATTAGGACCGGAGGCAACAGATTTCATTTTGGGTAAAGAAGAGGAACGAGGAGCGAGTTTGCTCGCCAGGTATTCTCCACAGTCATGATCTGTTGTTGTTCTGTTCTACAGGTCGTCCTGGTAACAGTGACAGCGAGAGTATGGGAGGAAGTCTTGAGTCTCTGTGCAGTCCTGGTAAGGCTCAGGCTCCTGGCTTACACCAGAATGTGTTTGTTGCATTTTGTTCATTTTACCCTCTCATTCATATGGGAAGCAGAATCATTTTCAGCATTGTTGTTAGGAGATCACTAATAGGCAGTCCTCTGTCGTGTAACTGTTTTCCCTGCCAATAGCCCATGGGAATCGGAGGATTCCAAAAGTTCTTTCTGGTACCTTGTCATCAGATGACCTCGATGAGAGAGAGATGGGGACTGTGTATGAGAGCGGTAGGTCCTCCTTGAAAACATTTTGAAATCTCATTCTGTCCTGCAAGAAATCTTAATATCATCACTCTGATTGTTACTGCACCCCAGCACCCAAGCACACCATTGTCTTGCCTTGTTAAAAAACATCAGCCTGTACAATCCCACCCCACAGAAAGAATAGACGCCTTGTCTGAGAGCAATGGGTCGACAGGCAAAGTGCGTACATCACGAGCGGCCCTCACTCATCGGCTCAAGAAATCGAAGAGCAAAATGGTCAAGTGCAAGCAGTGTGAAAACTATGTCCTGGTCAATGGAGTCGAGTGCGGGGAGGTGTGTAGTATAAACATTGAAAATAAGTGCCTGTGCACCCTTGTAATAAGTAATGTCATAACAATAGTGCATCCTACAGTGTGTAATGCATAATTTCATTATATTTCTTTTACTTTATTTCATTTTATCCTTTTACTATAATTCATGATATTTTATACTCAACATTAATTTTGTTTCTGTCTCTGCAATGACCTCTCTCTTTCTCTGTCTCTCTCTCTCTCTTTCTCTCTCTCTCTCTCTCTCTCTCTCTCTCATCTGTTTTTCCTCCTCCCAGTGTGGTCTTGTGATTCACAGGAAGTGTCTGGAGGTTTGTCAGCTGGAGTGTGAGCAGCGGAAGGGGCTTCTGTTTGGGACATGCTTGTCTCTCCTACCCAGGGAGACTCCGGACGAAGTGCCCTACATAGTGCGCGTCTGCACAGCGGAGATTGAGAACAGGGCCATGACAGTACAGGTATGCGCACCTGGGTAAAACTGTGGTGTGGAGCAGTAACTGAATGCTTGCTTATATATAAATAAATGATGTAAGATAGGGAGGATGTTACTGTGTTCTGTCATTTTCTAAAACCAGTTTGGCCATGGGACAGCATTTTTTTTTGTCTAGCAGAAGTGAAAACCAGAGGCAATACCACACTGCGTTCTTTTGCCTTGAAAAAGAAACAAGTGATTCATCTAATGTTCGTCTAAACATGGACTGTTCAGAAACCCATGAAAAAAGAAGCATAACATGTTTGGCTGTGTATTCCATGCTATAAATGTATTGTGTTTGACTAGCTGTCTCTCTTTTGTTTTTCACCCTCAGGGTGTGTATCGGATCAGTGGGGCCAAACCTCGGATTCTGAAGCTCTGCCAGGCCTTTGAGATCCAGAAGGATAATGTCGACCTCTCTGAACACTCTCCCCATGACATCTCCTCTGTCTTAAAGCACTTTTTCAAAGAGGTAGCAGGGCACCACAACAAGTGTTTAACTGATAGTTTACCAAACTACGGATGTAAAACACACATGCATCTGCTGATCCTTCTGATAACACACTTTGGCTCTTTTCACAGCTGCCTGAGCCACTGCTGACCTTCGACCTGTACACCAACTTCATCAATTTGGGCAAAGAGATCCAGCATATGAGCGAGAAGAGCCATGTCGCAGAGAATCCTAAGATGGTGGTGGACATAATGCGTTCTCTGAGAGAGTTGTTGGAGCGGCTTCCTCTGAGCAACTACAGCACTCTGTTTCACATATTGGCTCACCTGTACAGGTAGAAGAACGTCCATCAGCTCTGCATGTTGCTGTCATCTTTTTAATTCCACAAAGTACAGGCGAAAAGACGTGTTATTTGGTTTTGTAGTACATGCAGCAGTCTAAAAATGATAGGGAGACAAAGTTGGTGATTTTAAAAAGGGTTGTGTACATCCCATCATTTTAGTTGTCACCTCAGGTGTCATACTTATAATGCTATATGTTGTCTCTCTTTCACTCACAGGGTGTCAGAGTGTTACGAGGAGAACAAGATGTCACCAGGAAACCTGGGCATCATTTTCGGTCCGACTCTCTTGCGCCCCCTGGTGTCGGGAGATGTGTCAATGCTGGCCCTGCTGGAGACGAGCTATCAGGCTCTGCTGGTGGAGTTCCTCATCTCCCACCACCGCCAGGTGTTTGGACAAGAGCAGGAGAGGCCATGCACCCCTCCACCTCCAGTGCCCACCGCCCCACTCCCACAGACCCCCACCAGGACTGCCTGCCCCACGACACTGGCTGCCAGCGTCCCAAAAGAGGAAGGAGCGACCTTTCGAGAGCGTCCTTGCTCGCTGGAGGTAAGTCTTGGTGTCACAAGTTGCTTTCACCTGCTGATATCAGCCACTGCATTTTCCTTGCCTGTCTATAGCTTGTAAATTGTTAGTCAAATCAACAAGTGCCACTGATGCACCTACGCCGTACCTTTTGATATTTAGACATATGCAGAAACAAGGGATTTGGATGATGATAATTAGAGATTTTGTAGACAGCATGAAAATAGGCAGAGATTAGGAAGGTTTCCTGTGTTCTGCTTAGTCGTTCTTGTGCTGCGTGTTTCTCTTTCCTGTGCCTTTACCGCTTCAACTCGGGGAGAGACCTGCAGCTGAGGCGCTCTTGAACGCACGCTTATGCTGTGAGGATTAGTGCGCTTGCCCGTGAGCTTCTGCATCGTCTTAACGCAGCCCTGCCCGTCCACTCCAGCACGACGACGACGGGAGCGGGATGCTTACCGCTCCAAGTCCTTTAGCAAAGATGTCTGGTTAAATCCCTGCTCTTGACATATGGTCCAACAAATGCATTGGGTGCGCAGTGATGTTAAGAGCACCTGGAGGACAACATGTGAAGCAAGTTTAGCCTCGTTGCACTTGCTGCAACTCTCACCATGTTTAGAACAAGGGCCCTCGCAAACAAAACTAAATTAATACCAAGTTTACAACAACTAACACTTCCTCCCCCAAACCTAGAATCGGCTGTTCTAATATTTCACAATGGTACTCTGGACCCTGTTAACTCCCCACCTCCTCTCCTCTACATACTCCTCCATGTTAGTTACGCACCCCATAAGACCACAATGTGTGTCATTTTAACAGACCAGCACTATCAAGAGAGACTCAAGCGAGGGTTACATTTCTGACAAGTCCTCCTCCAATGAAGCAGTGGACCAGCTCAGCCCACAGGCCAATGAGAAAGCAGGTAGGCAGGAGGGGATGTGAAAGGACTGTCCCCATTGGATGAAAGGTAATAGATAGAACATGTTGGAAAATTCGTCTTGCTTGCTGCTGCTGCTCTTGCCAACCTATCTGCACTATGCACTCACATTGCACTCAAGCATTAATTTTTTTTTAAAGTAAGCTTTGCCAAAGCTTAGCATTAGCTTTTCCTGCCAATTTCTACCAATACTACTGAAGAGTTTTTGTAAATAAAAACCATGAACTGTCCAACCAACACTATTGTTTAAAGAATTATTAAAGTACTTTTTGCTATGTGCATTGGCACAGTTTTTGCCACTGGCTTTATAAGATACTAAGTGCATCTCCTGCATTCATACTATTTCATTTATTATTTTATCACTTTTTTTTCTCAAGTGTAAGTTTCTAATTCCCCCTTATGTTTCTGCCCCTCCAGCAGTCCTGGCTGTGAGACGAGCTCCACCCGCAGCCTGTGGGGGACCAGGCCCCTTCCAGGCAGCCCAGCCCCGCCGGCCCATCAACAGGCAGCCGGTGAAGCTCCACAGGCATCCCACCCCAGCACCCAGAGCCCGCCCCACCAGCTTCCGCAGCGGCGCAGACAACGCAGCAGAGAAGCCAGAGAGTGCAGACAGCAGCCGCAGCTCCTCCCCAGAGCCACGATGCCCAATGGAGACCCAAACCCAAACCCACACACAGCTCCAGGTCCAGACACGCGCACACATCCAGGTCCAGACACGCGCACACATCCAGGGATGGCGGGAGAACACCCCGGAGACGGCCCGCCCACGGAGCAGAGCAGGGCTGGCCCTGCAGGGACACCTGTCCCCGGCCAGACTGGACGTGAGATTGGACGACACGGTGGCAGCCCTGGCGGCTGCAGCCGCAGCCAATCAAAAGGGCGGCCACTCCGAGGGGGTGGAACCAGCTAAGAGCAAAACGGACCAATTGGCTAAGCTGAACAGCAACCAGTCCAATAACAGGCACGGGGGAGAGGGTGAGGGTAGAGCCCTCGGCCAGTCTTTGAGGAAGCTGTCGGGGGACGAATGGACTGCCAACAAGATTCTGTCTGGGCTGAAGCTAAGGCGCTGTGGTTTGGGGAAAGGGGAGCAGCTGCATTTCGTCTGAGTGACACAGGACTGGTCTTCCTAGACTGATCAAACATAAACTACTCCACACCTACAGCGTACAGTATGTAAACATAGGCACTGAGACACTGTTCATCTCTATTCAAAAACACATTTATCGGCTTCTGGTACATTGCTTTTGAGTAAGGATTTAGTTTAGTTTTTAACACTTTCATATGTCTCCGAGTCATGAGTTCAAAGCCCTAAACATACTGTCGTAACGCACTGGAACAACCCTCAGGCCACGGGACTTTACAGCAAAGGATTTGTTGCAATAAGGAACTTTGAAAGAGTCTGAGTTGTTTTTCTTATGATCAGAGCAAATTGCCATATTTATTTCATGCGGATCTGTGGTCTACTCCAAAGTCTTGAAATACAACATGAGTAGGACTATTCCAGCAGCACATGCAGTCAAAAGAGAATTCGTCCGAGGAAAGATTTAACAGGCTTTTTTTCTCTGTATAGTCATTGATGACAGCTGGGAATTCAATGTATGAAGTGGCAGAGTGTTCTTTTACAGTATTTTGTATGTAACTATGTTTTAAATGGTCAAAAATACTATACAATCAATTCTACCAAGATGAGTAATTGTTGTTTGATCATTATGTAGATCTAAAGTTTTTAAGTTAATGAGCCTTCATGGTTTTCTTTTTAGTTGGTTTGTTTGTTTGTCATTCGGACTGATTGAACAATATTTAAGCACCCATCCCTGGTCTCTTTTCTCAGAAAAAAAGAAGATGCTTAAAATCCTCTTTTCAGCTTCTAGCTTCTAGCAAAAAGGTATTTTAAGCGTCTACTGTATTTAAATGATTCGTATCGTCTTCTTAAAAATGCGACATAAGGTTGTTCGACTCCAGAAATACTCAGGATACTTCTCCACTGACGTAAACTGATAACGGTTTTCAGGAAAGCGTCTTTTTCTTTCCACGGGAGGGCAGCAGTGATGTGTAACGCTAATCATTGGAACTGGTCTAGGCACAATGGCACCAACATTCAATAATGATTGGTTTATTTCAAATATATAAGTTTGTAGAGCATAGGCTAATAGATAAACATAAATTGGAAACTTGGTAAATCGGCCATTGTTTACTTGGCGTGCCATTTCATTAACTTACATTGATTCCAATAAATTGTGTAAGTCAGCATAACACACTTACGCACAAATCACCTACTAAACGTCCGTTTTAGAATAGTTCACAGAGCGAAGACCTTTCACTGGCCGTTTTAATATTTCATCCATTTTATTTTTGCTTCTTAGCCTATATCCAATGTTTGATTTGTTGATAGCCTAATACCAGTTTAATCTTTAACAGAATACAGCAATAAAACATACAATATTGCTGTATTGTATATTTATAACGAGTTCTGAGATTGACACCAAGTCTCATAAGCCTTCCTGTCTAAAACACGCACACACACACACACACACACACACACGCATATACTCACTCACACACAAAAGCATTGCCTTCTCTCACACACGCGCGCGTTCTTACTAGAACATGCTGACCACCTCTAAATAACAATACATTGTCTCGCACACTGGTACGGTATACACCTCTACCTCCTCAATGCTTTTTCTTGCCCACTACCCAAACCCTCTCTGTCTCCCCCTCCCTCCCTTCCTCCCTCCCTTCATTTTTATGCGCGCTGAACTGTGTGCACGGGCTGAGCCTGGAACGGCAACAATACAGACAGGAGATATAAGTCATTTTTTGGCAATGACTAAGTGTCGCTGCGTAGACCTGCATCTTGGAGTATAACCTGGCCGTGCTTGTTGGTATCTAGACAAAGTTTTATTTTTAAGGTTTTTGATGCTTCCAACAGAAATCTCCGGAGGAGTGTGTTTCACCTCAAGGTAGGTTCGGAGTCTTGTGCACGTCGACAGGTTGTTGATGTATTTGTGTAAGATTGTGCGGTGCTTGAGGGCATAGCCTTGCCTATTTGTAGCAATGATCCAAAAAACTCTGAAGTGGTTTGTCGACTATGTATATTTATCGCACCTTGTTTGTACTTGGTTTAGATTTATTTTGATCGCGTGTGTAGAGACATCCAGACAGACTAGAGTCCCCGTAGCGTCTATTGTTGAGTTTCATCAATATGTCACAGTCAAGTGTGGCATCTACGCTGTGGTATTGTCTCCAGAGGGCTCAAGTGTAGAATTAGAAATGCGACCGCCAAAGCGGCTCCTTCTCTTATGGATAAATCACGGTGTTGTCTTGGATAACATTAACATCTTTCATCTGGTTCAGGGAAAAAAATAATTTATGGCCACGTGTTCGGAATCCATCAAATATGTATTTGGAAAATCCATTATTTGTATTATTATTTCATGGGATAATGAAATGATAGCAATATATCAGTATATGTCGACTAATATCGACACTGTCTGTATCTTTAGGTGTCATTTGCATCTTCCTTCACTCTCCTTTAGACTATTGGACCTGTTAAATAGGCTTAATCGGAAAAGTTTTTATTGTGCGTAAAACATTCATATCATATTTTAAACAATCAAATAACCAATATAAAGAAAGTGTATTCTTATTTTAGGTATCATTATTACATATACACACATATACATATATGTTGTGTTTAATTGTTTTAATTCATGGTTCCATATGACATTTCGAGAGTGTTGCAGCGTGCCTTTTGGGGTTCGCACTGTGAACTTGCCGTCACTGGAGGCAGGGAGTAGCCTGTGTTAGTCCGTTTTGCTTATTCGGATAATTTGTCATGAAAATGACCATCAAGGTTGTCATTACATGCTATTAACAATGTAATTTCTTATAATTCCTTTCAATTCTCTTTCATTTCCTTAGCAGTACATTATATGATCTCTTATTTTCAAAGAGCGGGGAAAAGTCGGGACTAAATGTAGAAGTGAATTGATATTTGTTTTTTTTTTGTCCTAAGGTTATCCTTAACCAAGCCTATTTGCTCAGAAAGTGTTTATTAATCAATTATTGCCACAAGTCCACCAAAATATCACTCTGCGCGGTAGAAATGTAAAGTCGTGGGTTTATTCACAACTAAATTACCTGTAATTGCTTCTGAATTTAATGAGTTAATTTCGGTAATTAGGCAAGTTTTGTTATTCCAGCTGTTTTGCAAGAACGCAGCAGATAAATCTATATCTTTTGATCACAGGCTTCTTAATTCTCGTTTAGCGTAATGAGTCTAAGTCAAATCTGTTATTGGTGTCATCAGTGGATTTGGCTAGTTCTGCCAAGAATAAATGCTCAGTGTGTTTTCAATCTCTTCAACCACGGCCAAAGGCACAAGTGGGCCTACTCAATGAAGATGCCAACGTTGCAGAAGACTGAACAGATTCCTTTATGCAAATAGCTAGGTTATCTGATGCTTAAATCGCCAACAAGCATGATGCCAACTAGAAATAGCCAACTTTGATTTCAACTTTCAATTTCAATTTCTACAGCAAATCTTCTTTTCTTCGATAGGGCCTATGCTATATCCGGTTGTTTAAAACTCGCGTTGATATAATAGATAGGAACATCATTTTAAAATGTATCAGATGGCACATGCTTCTGGTGTTCTAAATAAAAATAGCCTACACAAATGAGAATAACAGTTGCACTTTTTACGTTTTAAACGTTTTAAATTAGTTATTATGAAACCGATTTAGGCTACTTGACACTATGTAGGCCTTTTTATTTCATTTTATTCCAACAGCCTATCCGTTCTTTTAAACCGGTTTACTCTAATTTAGCCTTTAAACATAAAATAATGGGCGACTTTGTGTTGAAAGCTTTAATGTATAATGTGATTTTTGTATTAATAATTGTAAGGTTGTACAATGTTGTTCAAATTCAATTTAACTTATTACAGGCAAATTATGCAATATCTTGAGTTTTACACGTACGTATCGGGGTATAATTACTGAGAACAACTCACTCTTATTTTTCGACATTCAGAAATAAACAGTCATATCATATAGCACTACGCCATTATCCGTTTTATGATTTGATTAATTTCGTTGGCATACTGCAATTATCTGACGAATTTGTAGGCTATCATGTGGTTTTTACGAAAACACGCTACGCCTGCTGATTACTAAAATTATATTATTTTGTATTATATTTCAGTCAGTCCTTTGTTAGACAGGCGTTTAATTAATACCCGATCACTAAACAAACAACTATCTTGTTTGCCCGGCGACATTATTGGTTTTGGCGTTAACCGTCATCTAGAAGGACAGCCCATGGGACGAGTTTAACCTTAATGCGTTTTAGGTCAAGCTAATGAGCCTGGGCATCAAGATCCAGCCTTTCAAAACACACACGCACATTCACACGCAGGTATCTCCAGACCAGCTTTTGATAATGTACCAGCATTTGTGAGCTCCTTCTTCCATCACGGTGGTCACCCAGTACATGCCTATAAATTAGACTTGAGCTTTTAGTCTTATTATCGTCGTGATCATTGCCTTCCGAGTTGTAATTCCAAG
Organism: Clupea harengus; assembly: GCF_900700415.2. NCBI lineage: Eukaryota > Metazoa > Chordata > Actinopteri > Clupeiformes > Clupeidae > Clupea > Clupea harengus. The sequence continues at coordinate 30,858,028 of NC_045152.1, read as the reverse complement.
TCCTTTTAAATCTTTTTTTTTGAATTGCAACTGTAGGCTACGTTGATGCCTAGGCAAAGTAGTGATTAATGGTGCACATTACTTATTCATGTGAGGCCATATTTTTTCAGTGTTCACTCTTTCATCACTTCTCGCCTCTTTCGATCTAATTGTCAAAAAATGACGCCCTTTGTCGTAAAATTGCCATTCACAAAATATAACTCGGCATGGTAAATTGTGTAAAAAGAAAAATGACACATGTGAGGTCTACATGGCTCTTTTTTTGTACAGCGAGCACTCCGAGGGAAGGAGGGACACAATGAAAACCGAGGAGAGCCAATCATGTCGTCAGCAGGGACCCTCTGCCATCCCTTTCGGTGAGACAGCTGACATTTCCCAGACTTGTGTTGACTTATTTTGGGCGTACGGGCCGGTAGGTTTTTTGTCATTTTCTCAAGATTATAACAAGTTATGACTTTATAATGTCTGACGTTTGCTTTTGACGCAGCCTAAATATATCAAACAGGACAGACACTGAAACAGCATAGGCTGTTCTAGGGTCAATCCATGAGACCATGCTACTGTTTTGTAGATAAATTCCCATGTACAACACAAACTCAGTACATGTGTGATCCCAAGAGATTATTTAGTGCAAAAAAATTGTTTATGTATAAATGTATATCTTTTTAAAGACCACCAGTTTACCGTTATTACTGACACCTGAAACTAGGATCAACGATGATTCCTGAAACCATTGAATTGACCACTGCTGCAATGGAATCACTGAAGAGTGTCTCATATTCAAGAAATGATTTGATATCCAGTACCCTGATCATTACTCTGATATTCCTGTCATTCGATGTATTCTCTTGGCGCAGAACATGTAGGAGGGGGAGAGGTGTGTGCAGGCTGCGAGTCGGCCATTGCGGACCGCTTCCTCCTGCGGGTGAACGAGCGTTCCTGGCACGAGACGTGCGTCAAGTGTGCCGTGTGCCTGACCACGCTCACCGGCACCTGCTACTGCCGGGACCGCCTCCTCTACTGCAAGCACGACTACGAGAAGTAAGAGATGCCCCCGAAGATGCTCTCACATCCTTTTCAGATCAGATTCACACTTCATCCCCCAACCGTGCACACACACACTTCATCATATCCATCACAGGATGGGAAGTTTGCTTCATCAAGCTTCAGAAAGCTTCAGAAAATGCTATTATCACATTCACTCAATATGTCCCACTATTCTACTGCATTGAAACATTATAAGACATCATAGAACATTATGAGTGCTACATTGAAACATTATAAGACATTATAGAACATTATAAGTGCTGCATTGAAACATTATAAGACCTCATAGAACATTATGAGTGCTGCATTGAAACATTATAAGACCTCATAGAACATTATGAGTGCTGCATTGAAACATTATAAGACCTCATAGA
>NC_045152.1:30764107-30851607 GCF_900700415.2 Clupea harengus | reverse complement strand
ACATCATTTGATTGTCTTACATCATATGATTTAGGATTCCCCCCCCCATAATAGTCTCATGTGATATCATCAACATTTTGAAGAAAATGAAATTTGTATTATTATTATTATTATTATTATTATTATTATAAATTATTATTATTACATAATTAGGGTTCCAGTGCTTATCTCCTATAGTTTCTATAACTCTTGAAAACAGATTTGAATCAAGGTAATTGATACCTGGTATAATAATATACCTAATATTGATTCTGGTAACAGAATGATCTGCTTCGTCATTTTGGTCACCCATATACAATACTTTTCAGTCTCTTCCCCTTTGGTTCGTAAACTGAAAATTCATTCAGAAAACCTGCTAGGTCTGCAGACAGGGGAAACAAATGTGTGTGTTTGTGGACACGTGTCTCACAGTCTTTTATTATTGTTATTTTGTATTTTTGCCACCTGTCCATGCCTCCTGAGTCTATCTGGAATTTATGGGAGCATTGGTGGATGAATTTGTGTGTGAGAGGTGAGATAGAGTGGGGTGGTGGGGTGGGTTGGGGGAGCAGACTGGGTAGGTGGAGGAAGGATGGGCTGGGGGGTGGGGGGTGCGTGCGTAGAGAGTGAGCATTGAGGAGAATGCTGGGAGATTTTAATAACGCAGAGGCAGAGCAGTGAGATTTAATAAAAGGAGATGATGTGATTACTGAACCCTGGCTCTGAGCCACCATGCTTCACAGCAATATCCGTTCACACACACACACACACACACACACACACACACACACACACACACACACACACACACACACAAACACACACACACACACAAACACACACACACACACACTTATACACTGGTGCACACAAACACATGCCCAAACACACACACACACACACACACAAACAAACATGCACAAAAAATCTCTCGCACACCAACCCACCCACACATACATATTGGTAATCACTATGTGCACTTGCTGCCTGGTGTATGCTCCCGTAGGTTGACAATACAAGTATAAAATGATGCGCACATGGCAGCGCTACAAATCCTCCCTGAGCATCCAACCCACGCACGCCTTAACAGTGTCTGGACATTGACAGTTTGCCGTCCTGCAGCAAGACTAACTGGTGGAGACACCTGTGTGTGTGCGGGTGAGGCCGTTCGCCAATCCCCAGCACGTACGGGTACGAGGTGAGATAGTAACTAAAAGCAAAACCTCTCAAATGCCTTCCTCCCAGTATGTGTCTATTAACTCATCTCTCCCTCTGTGCCTTAATCTCAATTAATAATATATAATCCCTCCCCGATTTCTCTTGAGATTTCAGGGATTAGTTAAATGCTTGGACACACTAATGCTCGGTATTGTTCATTTACAGTACATTACTTTGTTCCTTGACATTTGAGTTCTCGGCATCCTTCTTAGCAATGGACCTGAATCTGCGGGAGTGTGTGTAAGTTGTTGCATGGGGTGTGTGTGTGGAGAGGGCTGAATGCTGTATTTGAGGGAGTCTCTCTCTGTTGAGGGTCCCACTCTTGGTGATTAAGTGGCTTAAGTGGTGTCTCCATGCGTCTGTGACCAATTGTCTTGGAAGGGCAGAGCGTGAGGTTTTTTGGTTGAGGTTTTTTTGGTAAAGAGGGTGATTTGGGGAAGTCGGAGGTTTGGCAGACTTGAGGATTGAGGCAGATTAGCCGTGGCAGCTGCATTTCGGACAGGATCATCTCATCGGCGCAGATCAGAAGCCTTAACGGGTGGACCTGGCTGCGTCTTACCCCACCAGATTTAGGGTGCAACACCTTCCTTTCGCCCTGTCAGAGACAATCAACACTCCTCCTCTCTTCCTGCTCTCCCTCCTTCCTCTCGGTGTCATGCTGCCATTCCACACCACGTTGCTTAAAAAGTATCTTGTGTAGTTTTGGTTTTCAAAATATGCACATTCTGCCAGACTTTTTAATAGCATAATACGAAAGTCATAAAAAGGCTGTGTTCCCTAGTGTTCCTGGAGATGCCTCTGGATTTTCTCCCTCCCTCCTTTTCGTGTCAGTTAACCCACTGCTATTGTTTGCCCAAATTCATTTTTCCAACATATTTCAGGCTTTAAGGATGTGTCTGCTCTTTTAACCACACGCATTTTCCAGCTTCATGCAGGTTTCCTTTCAGGTTTGCATATCTGTTAACATCATTTTGTGGGCTTAAACATGCACATTTATGTAAAAGTGTATCTTTTGTTTGATTAATTATTATGACCATATGTTCATGCCATTCTCATCAGTTGCTCTCATATGTCCATACGCAGAGCTACATTTGTGTACATACAGGTATGACTCACATATGCCACCATAGGAGCAGCCCATAACAGACAGCTATAGGTACCTGTCAAGACATATCTGCGGGAGTGATTGGACGCATGGCTGTGTGATGAGCGTGTCTGTGTGTCTGGGTGACTGGCGTGCTTGTGTGTTTGTTTGAGTGTGTGAAAAAGAGAAGGGAGAGATTAACCCCATGCTACCCACAATCCCTGGTTATGAGTTTACAGCGTCTGTCTGGGCATCGCACTGTTTAAACAACAATCTAATTAATCCTGTCTTTATTAGTTTCACTGAGCTGAGCGGGGAGGGCTGCCGAGGGAACGAGGGAGGACAGGGAATCCTGGCAGAACATGCAGAGTAGGGGAGAGAGGGAGGGGAGATATCGAGGAAAGAACAGAGGGGTTTAAGGGGAATTTAACAGCTAGAGATCCGCGCTTCTCACAAAGAACTGTAATGGTGAGAAGTTGTAATAGTGAGGGGAATTTGTAAGGGTCTGCATCCGTGGCAGACAGTCACTTCATAAATAAGGAAGTCAGGACAAAACAGGGGAAAGAAAAGGCAGTTTCATACTGGGTGAGAGGATTACATGGTGTCTGCCTGGTTGAGTTTGCAGACATCCTGTACATCTTCAGTGCTGATCTTCTCCATGATGGAACAGCGGGACACGATTGATTAATATGCTCAATGAGTTGACCTGGAGCTTTCTTGCCATTGTTGCCACAGCATCAGTGTAAAAGGCAACTACTGCCCCCCAGTGTATACCAGAACTAACTGCAGCAGTTGTGGATGTAAAACTAGGAGGCAAATTCTGCTATATTGCCATGCCTATCACCAAAGCTCATGAGGTGTGATAGAACATTATGAGCTTTACGAATAAAAGCAAAAGCAATTTTCTCAACGCGTTTCTTTTTTTACCCCAGCACATCCATCAAACCTAAGTAATTTCTAACGCCAATTGTCATTTTGTTCCACATACAATACAACGGCTTAGCCCTTCCTTGCTCTTTTCTGAAGAAAGGTACATATCTACCAATCCCAAATAAAAATTAAAAGTCCTTAAAATATATTTACAGAAATTTTACAGAAACCACAGCAGCACCCCTAAATGTGAAGTAAGGAGCCCACAATGTGGAAACAGAACTCTTCCTATTACATAAATGTACAGATATTCAAAATATGTATTTCAGGTTCATATTGTAAAGTCTGTGTGACACCTCTGCTCTTTGGCCCCCGTTGTATGTGTGTGTGTGTGTGTGTGTGTGTGTGTTTGTGTGTGTGTGTGTCAGGTTGTTTGTGCGGAAGTGCAGCGCGTGCCTGCAGGCCATCGGGCGCTCGGAGCTGATCATGCGCGTGCTGGGTCAGGTGTACCACCTGGGCTGCTTCAGCTGCTGTGAGTGTGAGCGCAGGCTGCAGCGCGGGGACGAGTTCGTGCTCAAGGAGGGACAACTGCTCTGCCGCGTCGACTACGAGAAGGAGAGGGAGATGCTGGCCGCCATCAGCCCAGCCCCCACCGAGTCTGGTAAAATCTGCAAAAAATAACAAAAATGTATTAATATAGAATTTAACCACAATAACACTACCCACCCTCTTTACTACCAAGAAAATATGTGTCAGTCTATAGGGGAGGGACAAAGTCTTAAAGTAGAAGTCTCGGACTAAATTCGCAATGTCACTTGTTTCATGTGATAAGACATTTAATTAAACATCTTTAACAGACATGCACATGTAAGACCAAGTCTGAAACAGTAGATACAGTAAGTCTGTCATTTCTGGTGTAATAATTTAATTAAATAACCATGTCTATATCATTCCATCCAAGCCCTCAGTTAATATATAGGCTTGTACTACACATGATGAATTTTAATTATTACAAACAATACTGAGCTCAATTTGAACAGGCACACCATGCAACCCTTCCCAAGACCTCTCATCCTATATTGAAAATCACTTACTCATTTTTCTTTATGTGAGAATATTTACCTTGAGGGAATCTTTATTTTATTTTATTTTACATTTCAAAGTACCAATATTTAAAAAAAATTGTAATCTAATTTCAAGGGAAATATTCTACTAAAGCAAGATATTTACACTTCCTAAAATGTCCAAAAATGTATTTCAGATGATTACAAACAGATTGATTATTTCACATTAATATCCCCAGAAAATGAATATTATAGGAATAAGAATTTGTGGCTACATAAGCTAAGGTCTTGGCAAGTGAAGCATTTTTTACAGTATGTAAATTGAAGTTAGAAATGAGATTTTGTACATTCTGTCAATGCAGCAAGATAATTACACAGATTAGATTTTAAATTCATTAACCACTGCTCAGTTGTATTATTTATATTGTTTGGGATCAAAAGAGGTATGTGGTGTATGCATGAACATTTCTTTTGTTTAGTGCAGTCCAATGTAGCACAAAAAATGTTTTTTGTAACACTAAAATAATCAGGTTCATGATGTACAAAAAAGTAAACAGGCTAAAATGTCCATCCATCATAAAAATATAAGGATGGTGATTGAAAATTGTGAAATAATATTTCCTAGTATACCTTCATTTGGTGTAGTCTTTGTTTATTTTGTTTATGCATAAAACACCCTAAAAAGGAAACTAGGGAATAGGAATGTAGTTAAGAATCAATAAAGTTAGGGAATAGGAAAAGGAAAGGTCCGACAGAATATTTGCATTTTGACAACAAAAACTACATAACACACCTCTAAGCAATCCTGATGTGGTGTAGCATGACTGCAAGACATTAGAGCACAGTAGAGTGAGAACCTGAGACTGCAGGAATAATAATAATAATAATAAACTATAAATAAACAAACTGCTGATGTAAATCTACTACTTACATGACTTCACAGTGAAGAGTGAGGATGAGGATGGAGGAGGTAGCTCGCTGGCAGGGAAGGGAGGCGATGAAGGCAAGGATCACAAGCGGTCGAAGCGACCACGCACCATACTGACCACACAGCAACGCCGCGCTTTCAAGGCCTCCTTCGAGGTGTCCTCCAAACCCTGCCGAAAGGTGAGCTTGGGTCTGCTGCGTATAAAATGGAATGGCGCAGTATGTAGTTTTATATTATTTCTATTCTTGCTATATGATGTGGTTGTGAAGAAACAGTGAAATAATAGTGTTGCCCTGTGTTTCTTTGGTCCCAGTATATCTGATGTATTTGTTTTTCATGCATTCGTTTACATACTCCAGGCCTGGAGAATTGCAAATGACATAAATACGCCAAACAATAAACACAAAAATGTGGGGAAACATTTCAGAATCAAATTACTTTTTTTAAGTCAGGCAGTCCTTTTGTCTTTTAACGACAGAAATTACATCTTGCGGAGATCCTCATAGACATGGCTTATGGGTCTCAAACGGAGGTGCTACTCCTTCCTTCTCTGTAGGTGAGGGAGTCACTGGCTGCTGAGACTGGCCTGACCGTCCGAGTGGTACAGGTGTGGTTCCAGAACCAGAGAGCAAAGGTTAGTGTTCCAGTTGTGCACCACACCACACTCATCATGTCTTCCAGTCACACTGATTTCTCCAAAAACCGATGACCTTGGTGAAGTATGTCTCTAAGTTTGCTTCTAGTAAAAAGAGGAGCTTTCTTCTTCTCCTAGCTGGCTCGTGAAATATATTAGTCTTGCTTTTTATAAACTACATTGAGACTCACTGTTAATCATTGACAGTTTGAAAGAATGCACTTGCCCTGTACTGAATTGTGTGAACTGAATTAGGAAATGAGCCTTGAGCCAATGCTTGGTTGATGGCTCCGTCGAATGAAAGTGAAAAGCTGCGCTGAACTAAATTGATATGAATGTGTATATCAGTCAGTAAGCTTTGTGTGCTCCAGATGAAGAAGATTGCCCGTCGGCAGCAGCAACAGCAGCAGCAGCAGCAGCAGGAGCAGGAGCAGCTGAGGGGGAGCAGGAGAGGGCCGAGCCGAGGAGGCCAACAGAGCAACGATGACAGCGAGGGTGAGGGAGAAGGCTCTACTCCACCAAATTGTTATTCACCAACAGGGGAATAACAATGTTAAGTGACCAAAATAAACAGGTCCATTCACGTATACAGTGGCAGCCATATCTTTTTTACATTGATGATATCCAGTGCACACAGAATCTCTCAAAAGAAGTGAGGAGTTTCTAGATAGATAGATAGATAGATAGATAGATAGATAGATAGATAGATAGATGGAGGAAAGAAGAGGATGATGACTGATAATTAAGTTTGTTTTCTACAGATGGTTCCAGTGGTCATGGTTTGGACGGACTGCTTGCGTACCCCTCAATGCATCGGCAGCAGCTCTTAGCACTGGATCCAAACATCTACGTGAGTGAGCAGTTCCGCCACGGGCTCACTCCGCCTCAGCTGGGCCCAGAACAGATGCACTCTTATGGTAAGATGAGTTGAAAGAGCTGGACACTACCTACTGACTATGTCTTCACCATCATTACTACTGCCTCTGCTGTGAGTTTGTTAAAGGTCTTTTGGGTTTTGCTTGAAAAAGATTTTAAACACCGTGAAGTTCTTTCCTATTTCCTTTCTATGTGACATTTTTGGCTTTAGCTGGTCAACTGTCTGTTCCTGTCTGATACATTTACATTTACATTTAGTCATTTAGCAGACGCTTTTATCCAAAGAAACGTTCAAAAGAGAGAACAATGAAGCTACGAGCAATAGAGACCTAGTGTAACAATAAATACTACTTTACATAAGAAATAAAAAAGTGCAGGAATGTAACTACTGTACAAACCATGAGCTTAAAGAGCTGAAGACTACTTAGTGACTATGTCTTTACTACTACTTACCATTACTACTGCCTATGCTGTGAGTTTGTTAATGGTCTTTTGGGTTTTGTTTGAAAAAGATTTGGTTAAATACCGTGAATTTCTTTCCTATTTCCCTACTATGTGACATTTGTTGCTTTAGCTGGTCGACTGTCTGTTCCTGTCTGTCATCAGCTCGTATCTACCTCTTTCCTCAGACTCAGAAACAGTGTTTCATGACCTGGACAGCGACGGAAGCCTCAGCCAGCTCGGTGACTGTCTCCTAGCGACGGCGGAGGGGGGCCTTTTGGCAGGCCGTGTGGGAAACCCAATAGATCGCCTCTACTCCATGCAGAACTCCTACTTCACCTCATGACCCACCCTACCCCCCCACCCCTACGCAGACCTTGACCCCACACAGACACCACCACCATTGAGTGTGGGACAGCTGATGAGAGGCCATTGGTCCATTGCTCATGAATGAAGCCCATAGGATTGCATTGCCACAAGACTGAGCTTTACTCAATGCCGGGACATAAATCATATATGGAGGTATTAAAAGGTCATTTGGTATTCTACTGAGAATAACACTGATGAGATGAGGTTTTCCTAGGAGACATTATGTAGTTGTTTTGGTTGTCTAGTGCTTGTACATTTCAAGAAAATATCAAGCACTAATCAACAGTGGTTAAGAACAATATAGTCTTCTGGCAATGAAAAGCACTTTGTGAGGATGTATGTTCAATACACAAAAATTAAGCCAGATATACATAATTACACAAAAAATGTTGACCTTGCCAAGACTTTTCATGTGACATCAATACACTAATTCTTATTCGTCTTAACTCAAAAAATGAGTACAAAGTACAAAGAAGAACATGTCATATCAAGGCAATCAGCTGAACGGTGAGCATGTGATTCCCTCGCATGATGTTTAGTGGTGTGATAGTTCTGTGTTTGTTTTTGTGGATGTTAGGCTTGTTATAATCAAGTCTAAATGCAACTAAATTGAGGACAGAGAGATTGTGAAATGTAGTCAAAATGTATTAAAACAAATTATTTAACATTATTTGGCACAATTTGGCAAAATGGTCAGGGTTATACATTTTGACAGCTTTTGACAACACAAATGCTGCCTGATTCTCTACAGTTTCCAACATTTACCTCATCCAAGCACCTTGTGAGCGGTTGAAGTTGTGCTGGAATTATCTTCTCACTGAGCTTTGCATGTGAATTACAGCTGTAAAAATCCACTTACATTTATTTTAGAAGAAAATGCCAGATCCATTTGGTCCCTCAAAATCACTTCAAAAGTTTAGGCTACTTTTGCAACGCATAAGTGGAAATACTTCATGTTCAATAGGAAAAAAAGTAGCTTATGCATTGCATTTTACCATTCCACAACTGCGAACTAAGTGTTCTTGCGTTATCTCATGCAGATCTTCAGATTCTTCATAATTCGGAAGTTTTAGGTAGGCTGAGCAAATATATGGCTGCTCCTTAATCAAAGTCCCTGATTTAAGCAGGATCCAAGCAGCCTCCTGTTTCAGGTTCTCATCATCAAAAAACTTGAGTCTTTTTAGATCAATAATGTGAAAAAATGAACTTTGCAGACGTACACATTTTTAACTATAGAGAGCCCTCCCTGTGTCTGAAAATATGAAAATGTGGCAGTGGCTGTTTGCACATAATGGGATGCTTCAGCAATGTTACGATTTGTGGCCAGAAAAAGATGAAAAGTCTGGGCAACATCAACATTTTTAGGTGTTTCATGATATTCAGCCCCTACGCCTAACTCTTGACATAAGATGATGCCATTTCAAACTGCTTGTAAAATAATTAGGTGAAAAAGTGGTCATAGCCACTATTGAGTAGTCATTTCAAACCTATTTTTTTGGACAAGACTACTGGAACAAACGAGGAATAATGATTGTATGACTTTATATCAAACTGATTGTATAACTTTGTATTAAGTGCTTTTCCTATGATTTTTATGTTGTAGTCCTCCTCCCCTTAAGGTCTGCCGTAATACCGGCAACGCATGGTTGTCTGTCATTGACCTCATACAGGAATATATTACTCATTAACTGGTGAAGCACTTAAGACTATGAGCTTAGGGAGTCTCGATGTGGATCAGGGCACACACATACCACTGTGGTTTGGGAAGTCTAAAGGGGGAAAGCGAGGGAGTTCTGTGCCTTACAGACTCAAGTAAGGGGGAGCTTTGAAGTATCAAATAGGATCTTAAGATCAGTCATGACTACAGAATTGCCATTCAGTTGGTGAATTTGAATAGAGCTGGAAAATGGAGATGAGGAGAGCAGACTGACTCAGGTTATGTGTGTCTATGGGTCACTGTTAGCGCAACAGTAGGATACGTTTTACATATAAAGCTGAATATTATTTAAAACATTTTGCTAGTAAATGTCTTTTTCATTTCAGAAAAAGTTAGTATTGTTTAGTCCCACCACTGTGTGATGATAGAAATGACTTTGGATCTTGCTCAAATTAGTCACATAGTGAAGTTAAACTTAGATCAAACCACTTCAGTCATTACAGCTAAGGGCAGACATAAGGCCACTATAAAGCTAGTGTATCTAGTCAATAAAATCCACTCATGGAAGTTTTTGTTTTGAAACAGGGAAGAGGAAGTAGTAAAGAAATGATCAGGGTCTTAAACTACAGGGTTATTTCAAAAGCCTGGTAGAAACAGGGTTTTAATGTGTCTCCTTAGCATTTTTTTTTTCTCCATCTCCTGGACAATGTGATGGAAGTATCAGGATAATGCAGGGCGACTGGAAATCGTGTGATACTAAGACGTTTTGTGTTCCAATGTAAAAATAAATGTGTTTGTATAATTACTGTCATCTTAACTATCACCACTACGGTTATTGGGTGTAGTCACTGATTATTTCTCTTTGTACCGGTATATGTTACTGATAAGATATTTTGTACTTCTGCATTCTGCTAGTGTTCATTAATATTGGAGTATTTATTTTGCAGCATGATATGAACCTGAAATATTTCCGGTAGGCATACACAGTTAACTGATAAATGTACCATTTCTCAGACCTATGGAGGAGTAATTCTGAGAATACTATTTTGTGAATGGGACCAGGTGAAATACAAAGGAGGAAATGTTGCCTTTACTTGGCACTTATTGACATATAATAATGCTGTATGGTTATTTATTGTCTCACACTGTTATGTCTCCTGAAGGAAATCTGTAAAAACTATTGAAGCCTGGGTTGTACCAACTCTCTTAAAAAGCTGGATCAAATGCAACACTGCCAACAGTTCAACATTTTCGATTTGTTAATTCCAATGGGTGACGTGTTTTGTGACTGGTTGTATCGTCTCTGCAATATAACATGTAATTTCAGGTTAAGACACATCTAAGGGTACATCATTTATCCTCAGTGTCTGTCGTGTACGGATGTAATTTTTTTCCCAACAAGGTAAAAGAAATCTGTATTTTGAAACATAACAGTCTTTCCATTTGGCTACCCTCTGTTTTAATGGCTCATCTAAGAAATGTTCTGCTCTCTAGTCAAAGCGCTCATAACTCAACATCCTCCCTGTGTCTGTGTCTCAGCGGTCAAAGTGGGCATGACCTCAACCCCCTCTTTCATCCTTTCATGCCACTTTTTTCCACCGTTAGCAGGTAGCTTGAGTAGGAGATGACTCGCATTCCTTGGTTAAATATTAGATGGGCAATCAAATTTGTGGGGGGAACATTTATTTAATTTTTTTAACATGTTGGAAAGCACAACTTCCAAACAGTTGAGTGGTGCTGCCTATTGAAAGAGTCAAGTAGTGTAAAGTTATGATGAACTGTTGGGGATCAAAGAGAGCGTGACTACAACACCCTCTATTATCCTTCATGCTTACTACCAGTGGGAAGTCAAATTAGGAGATGGCACACATTCCTTGGTTAATTATTACAAAGGGAAACAAATATGGGGGGGGGGGGGAATTATTTATGAATATATGACAGAAAGCACAGCATTTGAATGGTAAAGATGTGTTGCCAGTTTTAAGTGGAGCAAATCCCGTATGATGAGAATGTACTGTTAGGAACTCATCTTGAAAGGCAAGGCACGCAGAGTAAAGACAGTTAGACAATACTCTCTCTGGCATCCCAATGAATGCAGTCAAGCCTAGACTGTACTCGTCAAATCAAACCGACAGTGTTTCTAATCAAATGTAATGGGGCCATCATCATTTGCGGTCATCTTTTGCAGAAACCCCAAGATCGAGTCAAAAATAGATTGTGTTGACACAAAAACACCGAGGACCAATTCTGACACCTTGACAGTGTTTAGTCAAACAGGACTTTCTCCACTTTAATGTATAAAAAGATTTATTAAAAGGTCTGACACATGGAACATTATGTTATCATATAAATAATTACAGAATAGATCTAAAATAAACAAATGAATGGCTCCATGTAGTGAGTGTAAATGTGGTTGTGCAAAACAATGGTTTTGGTCTGAATGAATGCAATGGATGTCATCGTAGAACAGAGGTGTTGAACATACAGACACACAGTTTTTGGGGGACACCCTTGAGGTCATTTTGAAGGCAGCGCTAGCAGCTCTTATGATGGTTGAGGTGCTTCAGTTGCTGTTGAGAGGGGTAAAAAAGTAGAAACTCAAGGTAAGCAGAAGCTTAATGGCTTTTATTTTAAGGGACAAAAACAAAGAACACCTATCAGAGGCATATTTCCTGTGACTATGGTGTAGCCTAACATGTAGTAACTGTGGAGCACCCTTAAGGCCAGTGGTTTTGAAATGACTGCTCTTTAATATGTTTGGCTTGAATATCATGTAGTCACAAGTAACGTACCTATAATGAAATTGGTGTCTACAGCAAAAAAACACATGCAGTGCGCAGTAATAATTTCAGGAATGTCTGGACATGACACATGTATTAAAGAGTATGCTCACTAATTTACTACTTTTTCGTTAATTTTATGGCACTGGGCACAACACATAAGGTGTGTGAGTTTAGCATCCTGTGATAATAGACCTTAAAATTGTAGATAGTGGACTAAATTTAAATCAGAAAATGGCCACTTCATTCTCAATATTTTGGTTTTCCAGTCCATTATACTCATTTTACCGTGATTGAACAGGAGTCCTATTACCCATGGAAACACTGTACACACAGTAGCAAACAAATGCTTCAATTCAGGGGACAAGGAGACGTATGAACTCACCTAGTGCACTAATGTCAACTGTCTCGGCGCAGGCTGCAAAGCGTGCCACCTCTGGTGAACAGGCCTGGGCGGCTGTCTGGTTCTCTCGCAAGCAACGTTCAAACCGCATGAACTCTCCAGCACAGTCTGTTCGGATCTTCTGAATCACCGGGCTGCCAACAGCATAAGGGTTACACAGACAGGTCAAAAATGAACAGCAATGCTCATCAAATACCCATGACAGACAGCGCCTGAGACCAATACATTTACTTCCCACACTCACTGTGAGGATGTACAATGTGCCACTTTTAGTTTAAGTTCATGGCACTTCTCCTGCCATGTTGATGGGTTAGAGGATACACAGGCTCCATACTCTTCCATTTCTTTGTGGCAGAACCGAGCCGTGATCTCCATAGCCGCCTGCCTGTTGGCAAGAAAACAGTAAACAGTGCATTTAAGATGTCCATATCGCACATACCACACTGGCAGTCAACAGCGGGGCAGCAAAATGCGAGATCTCTGAAATACTCAGGGGGGTGCACTGGACAGGGACCACGTAATATGCCAGGCAGTAAAGAGTTTTTAGATTTAACTACAATCTGGGTTGGAGATTTTTCAAGGCTCCAAAACTACTACGGCCCTGGGTACCACGTTACCAGACTGACAATAACTCACAAACTCACTAGTTACTTCAGCGAAGTAAAGGTGGTACCATTATAATCAACTTGCTGATCAGGCCAATAAACTAATCCTAAAGTTAATGTGAAGTTAACATTAAGATGTAACTTAAAACACCTACACAAGAGGTGCCTCCATGTGCTTAGATTAGCTACTATGTACCACGTACATTTGATCTGAAACAAATAGTAACACTTCACCAAGATACAGATAACGCTAAACGCAAACTGACATTTATTAAGGTATTATTAGGTAATACTTACATTTTTGTAAGTAGCTAGCTAGCTGACTGGCCAGCTAATGCAAAAAACACACCAAGGTTATTCACGTTAGCAAATTCTACATTCGCCAGCAAACCATGCGCGAATTAGAGCACATTCATTCGTTCAGAACGGATAACGCCTCCCGCTACACGATTGGCTGTGGTATTTTCTGACATGGAGAGGAGAGGCTTACATAGCTAAACAGCTGAGACAGTTGGTATTTACAAATGTCAGTCACAACCTCACTAGCTAGTACAGGGTCATCAAGTTCCTTGATTGATAATGTTCGCCAATGCTAAAGGCAAACCACATGTCCGTACTATAAAGACTTATGTGATGTTTCTGATCATTGAGGTAGTTACCGAAATAGCAGGTTTCATAATTGGATAGTAAAGGATTCCCCAAGTCGTAAGCACAGTGTCCAATCTGTAGTCTGCAGCCTGCTGGTGGCATTATAAACTAAAATACTCCTGAACACGAATGCCAGGGTACACGTTTTAATTCTGGCAGGTGTTTGCCATACAGACATTTCGGTCTTACTACGTTTGAAGTACGTAGTGAGCTCTGCACGTAGGTATTCCTATGGTTATACACTACACACAACCACACGCTCCCCTCGAATATCTGTTGTCATAGTAACACCTCTATGCCGGAAGTGTCGTAAATGTCATGCGTCGTTGCGTACACGGAAGTTAGCTTCGGCGTGAAAGAAATTCCGAAATTGAATCTGAACACCGACTAGACCACGGAATTGCGAGAGTTTATCGTTTCGCCAACACCCAAAGTCCGGAGGAGGTGGCGAGAAGGGGGGCAAGTGTGGAAGGAATAAGCAAGAATGAAAGAAACTGAAAAGGTGGAAAACATGACTGAAGATGGAATTCTGGGGTCGGGGGAGCTGAAGATACCCCCCTCTATGAACCACAACCATGATAATAGTGCTAGCGACGAGCTAGTTAGCTCAGTGTCACTATATCGACGCAGGCCTAGGCTTTTTCATGGCACAGTACTTCCATTCATGACAGTACTTTACCCGAGCTGGCTCTATGTATGGTTAGGAATATATGGGGCTGCTGACTATCCTGAGGCCGGCCTGCTAGCACTTGCCGCCATCGGGATCGCTCACATCCTCACTGTGCTTTCTGGTTATTGGTCGGTGCACGCGCACTGTTTGCTCACCTGTGTGAAGGTAAAGTTGAATTTTTTTGTTTTTCAAACTGATTTTGTATCAACGACAAGGGCCCTTGGTCATTGTACGGTTCTGGGGTGGAAGCTGTCATGTAATGTCAGATCCCCATGTCTAGCCTCTATGTTGTTGTTATAGGGTATCCATGTTAGAACTGTTTTCTAGAGAAAACTGATAATTATGGCAAGCTGTTTTAGCATTCAATAGCTATACTGGGTATATGTTGCCAATATCTGTAATTCAATTGTTCATTATCAAAAAGAACATTTCAGATATCCACAATGACATTCTTCTTATCTACACACAACTGTCATTTCAGATATCCACAACGTCATGTGTAGCCTATTGGGCTTTACATTTAAGATATCCACAGACATGTTTGATATCCAGAATGAACATCCTGGATATCTGCAATAGTATCGTTACTCCCATTTCAGATATCACATACAATCCAATTGTTATCGGTGGTCGTCAGGTGCTAGTACCTACTTCCAAAATGATGTCCATCATGTATGACTGCATCAAGTAGCCATAATATGTCAAGTGATGAGGTTATTTTAGAAATTGCATTTAGATACTTAGTATGTTGAACTGTAGGTCCCATGTAAGACAGCAAATATTATTGTTACTTGTGTATTGTGGTAGGGGGTTATTGTTGACGTGACACTTTTTTTTAGCATGTGGCAATCATTTTCAGCAGCTGTGGGCTGATCTTGGTAATGTCACTGGGTGTTTTGGGCAGTAAAATTACAATCCTGGTAGCAATTAGATATTTTTCAACATTGACATGGGGGAAAAAGGTTACTTGTGTTGGTAACTATGCCCATGGTCATGTTGTAGCTAAAACTATCAAACAACAAATTGCATTTAGATTGGTAGGCTAAATTTGCTGTCTAGCAGAAAACAGGCAACTTCAACGACACTGAAAACATTTGTCCCTCATCATCGATCAAGCGACCCACTCCCTATGTAGATATGAAGGGCTCATTCAAACAGCTAAAGAAAAACACAATGATTTGTAGGTTCAGGTGATTATACACTAATGAAAACATAATTATGAATACTATATTCCATATCTGATAATAGAACCCCTAATTCCTGCACACTGTACCTTTAAGAGGCTCTTAGCCGCCTGTGACTACTCCGGAGCACACGTACATCTACAAGCAGTTTCAAATACTACTTACGTTACAATGCTTTCGGGAAACACTCCAAAATTGTAAACTGATTCATAAGAGGGATTCTGTGACTTCCTTAGGCTTCCAATGCTTTTGTAAAGCCTGACCTAGACTAGTGAGAATACAATTTAGACTAGGAGAAATGCTATTCTGGAAATCTAAAATGTCATTACAGATAGGAGTATGGGTTGATTTAAATGTTAAAACAGCTTGCCATAGATAATGCTATTGAATACTGATACAGAAATACTGGTGTCAACATACGACCAGGCCTTTTCAGTTTCAGTTGAACATTTTGCCAGCTGGGGGAAAGACCAGCTCCGATTGATGTGGGTGACTGACTGTGAGAAATTCCCATCTGTGTGCCAACAGGAGTCGGATCCAGAAAAGGCCACTTTGGCCAAAGTAGTACCCACGCCTAACAATGGCTCTGCTGAGCTGGTGGCTTTGCAAAGGGACCAGGTGAGATTTCCTATCTGTGGATGCCTTTTGTAGGGGTGTAAGATAATATCGATACGCTTGCTATTATGTTTTTTGATACTATGTCGTGGTTCATTTTGTGTTGTGTTTAAACCCCGACCACTAGACAGCAGTGTTGTTCTGAATGAAAAAAGTAAACTTTATACTCAGACAGTTTTCCTAAAATCATATTTAAGAATCGCAATATAAATCACCTTACTTACAGTAATTGCGATATATTGAATCGTGACCCTTGGCATATTGTATTGCGAGATTTTTTGCCAATACACAGCCCTAGCCTTTGGTATGACCTCTATGTTTTTTGTCTGCTGTTAACTGTATACAGAAACCATTTTAATACCAACTAATCGTTCACACATACATTAAGTCCAAAGTTGAAAGTATCACAGCGTCTACAGTTAACCTGTGATGTGGCTGTGCTCATAATATGACCCTTTCCCACATCCCTTCTTGCAACAGGATGAAAACGGAGAGCGAATCACATCTTTTGAGTTCCAGAAAATCAGATATGTGTTTGACAGCAAGGAGAAGAAGTGCTTTCTCCCTGTTTCGTTCCCCGTGAACCAGCCCATGGGCTACTTCCATGGCTGGAGAGGCTACCAGGAAGAGGCTGATTTGCGTGCTGCTGAGAAGCGCTATGGAACGAACCGCGCTGAAATGATGGTGCCAGACTTCCTGGAGCTCTTCAGAGAGCGAGCCACTGCCCCCTTTTTTGTATTCCAGGTCAGTTGATATGAGAACATATGTATTTCTGAATTGAAATGTTAAACTGGTGTTATCCATGGGTTTCGTATAAACTTGCACAATAATTTGAAGTTCTAATTATTGGTGAACAGAGACCACTGAAATGCTATTTTTAGAACTCTCCTTAGCACCGAAGAGTCCCCTCCTCTGCCAATGAGTTGTTTTGTTTTAGGCCTAATTGATTTTTATGTTGGGTCCTTAAAGGCTCTTAAATGGGAGAAGTGCCTAGTACTGGGATGTTGGAGTAGGATTTGTGTTACTTCAGTATAAGTAAGAGGCACATTCAAAACTTTACTGTGTGTCAACTTTACCTGTCAACAGGTGTTCTGTGTTGGCCTGTGGTGTCTTGATGAGTACTGGTACTACAGTGTCTTCACCCTGTTCATGCTGGTGGCCTTTGAAGCATCTTTGGTGCAGCAGCAGATGAGAAACATGTCTGAGATCCGCAGGATGGGAAACAAACCCTACATGATTCAGGTAGCTGTCAATTTCCCCAGACAAGTTTGGACCATCCAGGTCTCACCTATACTACTTCTCTGCCTTACTTTGGCTTTGCATCTGAAATTATGATGTGGCTATGACCATTTCATGCATACATACATACCAATACAGACGGATTTATGTATAGTATACATCAGTCAAGATCAAAGGCATGTACTATCAAGGAAGGTCTGATCAGCTGTTTTTAAATTCTCACAGGT
Organism: Clupea harengus; assembly: GCF_900700415.2. Taxonomy (NCBI): domain Eukaryota; kingdom Metazoa; phylum Chordata; class Actinopteri; order Clupeiformes; family Clupeidae; genus Clupea; species Clupea harengus. The sequence continues at coordinate 30,834,116 of NC_045152.1, read as the reverse complement.
TTATAGAAATAGAAAATGGCGTCCAGTGTCCAGTGATGACCTTGTCCCAGGTGACATTGTATCAATAGGTAAAATCTGCATTTCTATTTTGTATTTTTCAAATACCAATTATGGTATGGAGTATTGTGTTAGCTCATGCCTGTGCTTTTGCCTGTTATTAGGACGGTCTCCGCAGGATAACCTTGTGCCATGTGATGTTCTACTGCTCAGAGGCCGATGCATCATAGATGAGGCTATGCTGACGGGAGAGTCTGTTCCTCAGATGAAGGTTTGACTGTTCAATTCAAAGCCTCAGTTTCTCCTGTCACTTAGACTGCATGTTTGCCTATGTGCTTCTTCAAGGCTTACTAAATGCCTCCTCTCTGTACACAGGAGCCTGTGGAGGACTTGGACCCAGATAGAATCCTGGACCTACAGGCTGATTCACGTCTTCACGTGATCTCTGGAGGGACGAAAGTGGTGCAGCACAGCCCCCCACTGAAAGCCAGCGCCGGCCTCAAACGTACGCACCAGAACTTCCTCTTTGTTATTTTTATGTCTAGCTTTGTAATATATCAGAAATATTTTCCCTCGTGAGTTGTGCAATACATCCAGGAAATGAGAGTACAAGCAAAAAGAGAAACATAGATGTTACATTTTACAGTCATAACAAAAAGAGTGTTTTTTTTTCTTTCCTGTCTAGCTGTGGACAATGGCTGTGTGGCATATGTTTTAAGAACAGGATTCTACACCTCTCAGGTGAAGGCGCTTTCCTCTTGTTCTTAAAGTGCATCTCTGTTGGTATGACAAATGTATAGTATAAAAGATCTTCAACCAACCACTGATCTCTTTTCTTAAAGGGGAAATTGTTGAGGACCATACTCTTTGGAGTGAAAAGGGTAACAGCCAACAATTTGGAGACCTTCATCTTTATCCTCTTCCTCCTGGTGTTCGCTATTGCTGCTGCTGTTTACGTCTGGGTGGAGGGTGAGTGGCTGTCTGTTGCTCCCCAAGCATTTTACCTCAGGTACTTCGGTCAATGTTACTTTGTCTGAATACCTTTTTCCTTTTCAGGCACCAAGGATGCCAGTCGGAACAGGTATAAGCTGTTCCTCGAGTGCACCCTCATCCTCACCTCTGTGGTACCACCAGAGCTCCCCATAGAGCTGTCGTTAGCTGTGAATACTTCGCTCATTGCCCTGGCCAAGCTCTGTGAGTGTCTTTGCTTTGTCAGTCATACGGCTTTCTTCAGAGAATCTTGACACAAAATCCTCACAACCCCACGTACATTGTCTCCTTTTTTTCTTTTGTCTCTGTCTAGATGTGTTCTGCACTGAGCCTTTCAGGATACCGTTTGCAGGGAAGGTGGAGGTCTGCTGCTTTGATAAGACTGGCACCTTGACAAGTGACAGTTTGGTAGTGCGAGGCGTTGCTGGACTAAGGTACACCTCTCTTTTGATTTCAGTCTGTGTCACATCCTCTCTGTGAAGAGTTAAGTAGATAAGCACTGCTGTCTGTGCGCTGATAACAAAAAAAAGAGACCTCTAACTGCAACCTCAGGGACTAAAACAGAATGGCCCCGGCTTGGGATTTTAACTGCAGAAAGAAACTACTGCACACTGAGGGAAGGTTAGCAGCCACAGGCTACATAGCAATGCTTAATGGCAGCTAGAACACTGCAGCCAGACTGGTCCACCTGTTTGATAATAAATATTGTATTACTGATCAGTGGTGTAAGGTATTTAGTATGGCGTTGCTTCCAAAATAGCTGCGGCTCTCTTGGCAGTCAGATTGCGCATGCTGTACATTTGCATTCAAATTTTGTTGAACTTATTTTCTACAGATAAATCACCAGCTTTCTGTTCCACTCCACAGGGAAGGGAAGGAGGTGATGCCAGTGTCTGAGATTCCGGTGGAGACGCATCGGGTTGTGGCCACGTGTCACTCATTGGTCACTCTAGATGACGGACAGCTGGTGGGTGATCCCCTAGAGAAGGCCATGCTGACGGCTGCTGACTGGAGTCTCACTAAAGGTAGAGATGCGTGAGCGTGAAAATATATACGATTTCAGTCACGGGGGGGGGGAGTATTTCACTGTATTCTAGTTAGCAGTTGATATTGTTTCTTGAAGATGAAGTACGACCCAATGAAAGCCGACTTGGTGGACAGAATTGGATTTATAATTTTTTTTTAAAAAGCACATTATTCAGCAGAGCATTATATTTTGTGTGGTAGATCTCAAAACACCCTAAGGTTACCTCACACACTCCAGTGTTTTCTTTTACTAACAGAAAACATTCGCTAGTTATCTGACTGGAATATGCAGCCTTGCACAGAATGGAGAGATAAGTCTGTTGTAGGATGAATGAAAGCATACTTAAAGCTAACAGGGAAGATGGCTTGGAACAGAGGTGTGCCTGTTACCGTTTGTCTTTCAGCAACTTTGCAACAATGCTAACACTGTCATTGCTAGTCAGAGAAGGCTATGATGTAGGTGAGATGAGTAATCATTGCAGCTGGTAATGGCACTTAGTTTGGTCTGATAGCCTGCCCGCAGCCACAGCCTTGGGCTGAGAGAAGTCTGTTACCTCCTCCTAACTCCTTCTCTGCTGCCAGTGAACTCTGGTGTGATATTTTATAATCGTATCCCAAACTCAAACTCATTTTTGTTTGCCTTTGCAATCTCTGACAAATGAATGTGACTCAACATGTGTTATGACCTGCTGTTAAAGGGGAAACAGTCACTTTCTTCCGTCCTAATTAGTGCCTTTGGAATGTGCTGTAATTATTGTCTCTTTGATTAGATGAGAAGGTGTTTCCGAGGGGCATAAAGACTCCAGGACTGAAAATCCACCAACGGTTCCACTTTGCCAGCGCTCTGAAGAGGATGTCTGTACTGGCGTCCTATGAAAGACTGGGCTCCACTGAGCTGTGCTACATCTCCACCGTCAAAGGCGCTCCAGAGACCCTAAGGGGAATGGTAAGAAGAGTCCACTACTTCCTCTATGGTCATACCGACTGTTTATTACATTTAGTTAGGGCTTCATGTCGGGTTTTCTAACACATCAGAAGTAAACTTATTAAGTTCATTTTTGTCTCTGAAGTGTACCTGCATTGCTATTGTTCTGTCATTGTACGAAAGTATGTTTTGGATAACGATTTGATGGGCATTACTTCAAGATATATTTTATATTTAAAGAACCAAAGGAAATCACACCATTACATTTTTGCCATCCTGTGGGGAAAGGTAGTTACTGACATGTATTTATTTATTAGTGTGCGTGTTGTATTACCTCAGTGTGCGCTCCTGTCTGGCTGTTGCTGCTCCTGGATGCCTGACCTCAACTTCACAACAGACTGTGAAGGCGTGATGATGGATGATCACCCTAATAAATGATGCATCATTGGGGCCTTTCTTTTTTCCCTTTCGCAGTTCTCCGAGTGCCCTGCCAGCTATGATGAAGTGCACCAAGCCATGTCTCGAGAAGGTGCCAGGGTGCTGGCTCTGGGATACAAAGAGATGGGACACCTCAGCCATCAGCAGGTACACACACTCTGGACCGCTGTCTGTTTTCTCACCCATGTTTGTCACTCTCGAGAGGAAAAGACATGCGTTTTTTTTGTCCCTCTATTAGCCTTTCCTGACGCAACATTTATTCTTTCATTGTATTCTCTCCTCCTCTTCCGTCCGTTTCTAATTCTGTGGTGGTCTATTTCTGGGCTGGGCCCGAGCTCTGTGGAAATGTGTTATGGTTGCTATTTCTGGGGTCTTTTACTGAAACTAGAGAGGAGATCTAGTTCTGTCAGGATTGCTGCGTCATAGAGGACTGTGCACAGGAATGACTTTCTTTTTTTGTTTGTGTTTTTTTTTTTTTTTTCTCTCTCTTTTCTCCAGGTGCGAGAGATCACACGTGAGGCTCTGGAGTGCGACCTGCGCTTTGTCGGCTTCATGGTCGTCTCCTGTCCCCTGAAGAACGACAGCCGCATGGTCATCAAGGAGATCCAGGATGCATCGCACCGTGTGAGTGAGAACATTTCTTTTGTGTCCTCTTGTCACTCACACTCGCTTCTCTTTGACTGTATTACCGCAGGTGTCCAATCTGTTCTTTTCTAAATGTCTTTCCTCATCTCCCATCATGTCTCTCTCTCTCTAGGTGGTGATGATCACAGGAGACAACCCACTGACTGCCTGCCACGTGGCCCAAGAGCTGAATTTCATCCAGAAACAGCACACCCTCATATTGCAGGCAGGCCCCAATCCAGGTAAGACAGCATACGCCGAGCTTGTCGCAAACAGGAGGTGTTCAACTGTGGCCTCATTTGCTTCCTTGGGCTGAGAAATTCTCAACTGGGTCACACACTGGATGTGTTCGATTCAAAACAGCTGTTCCCAGTTATGGGGTGTACACCGGCAGTCATAGACAGCACCAAGTTCTGCTCCACCGCTGCTGATGTTAAACACAGAAGAAGCCTGCAGACACATATAGCAATTGACACATTTTTTTTAAATAACACGTCTTACATATATGTTGTGTGTTTCTGATTTGATCATATACATGGCCATGTAGATGTCCATTTTTCAAGTTTATATGTCTCAGGTTTGCTCCCTATGTAATGTTTGTCTGCTATGCGTTCTGTTCCAGGTGAATGGCAGTGGGAATCCATAGATGGCAGTGTGTGTGTGGCCCTACCCCCTCCCTCCGTGTCGGAATTGATCCGACAGTACGACTTGTGTGTGACGGGGGAGGGGTTGGCTCGGCTGACCTACGACACCAAACTACTCAACGCCCTTTTACCCCACGTGCAGGTTTTTGCTCGCGTCAACCCCAAACAAAAGGTTTGACTTTTTTTCCCCCCTCGTCAGCAAGTTGCAAACAGCCTTTTTAAAGTCTCTTGGTGCCTTATCTGAGCTTGCGGTGTATGCAAATAACAAGCACATATTTTTAGACCGGGTTATTTTTAGATGGCCTGGAAAAAAAACCTGACTTAAGTGATAAATGAATAGGGGAAGTGTAGGGAAAATATAGCCGCATGTTTGAATGAGAACAAATAATTGATTTGGCAAAGTAAGCCACAAAGTTTTCCCAGTGGATGATCTCCTGCAACATAAAGGCAAGAGAGTGGAGTGTTCTACTGTAAAGTTTGCCGCATTGCAGTTCTTACACCCTTGGTTAGACCCCCAACATCTCAGGACTGCACAGTTGTGTGATTTTCCCAGACATGCTATTAAACAACACATTCTTAAGAGATCACAAAAAAACAAAGACCTCACTGTCAGTTCTGCGTATGGCCTCATTGTGTGGTGTGATGGCCGCGTTGTCTTGCAGGAGTTTGTCATCACCAGCCTGAAGGGACTGGGCTATGTGACACTGATGTGTGGGGATGGGACCAATGACGTCGGAGCACTCAAACATGCCCACATCGGTGAGACATCCCGTCACCTTACATTGTTATTTGCACAGAGAAACTTGATATGTATGCACAAACACACCATGGCCCATGGTCAAAAATGATCTAACTTTCCCAGGGATATGAAGTAACCATAACTGTATGTTAGAAAAGTAAAAAACCAAACAAAAAAAAAGCTTTATGGAAATGTGGGCACCTTCATTAAACCCACTTTGTTTTGACAGGCGTGGCCCTGCTGGCTAACGCCCCTGAGCGCATGCCCGAGAGGAAGAAACGGGGAAAGGAGAAGGAGGCTCTGCCCAATGACTCCAGGCCCTTGCCACCCGTGCTGAGCTCTGGAGCCAAGGTCAGCTCTCGCGGATCCAGGCACAGGGTCATGGCCCAGAGGGAGGAGCAGCTTGCCGCTCAGAAGGTGTGTGCATGTGTCTGTCTGAGTGTGTGTTGTGAGTGCACATGTGTGACATGTACATAAGTGTGTGTGTGTGTGTGTGTGTGTGTGTGTGTTGCGGTCATACACACTTCCCCCTTTGAAGCTTTGATTTGCTTGAGTAGTTGAATGTCACTGATGTGGTTATGCTAATAATGTTGACTTTACTCCATACAGCCTCTTTCAAGTTCTTTAAATCAAGAATGTTTTGTTGGGTTATCTCTGTGCAGGAGAGGATCAGTCAGGTTCTGCGAGAGCTGGAGGAGGATCAGGTCCAAGTGGTCAAACTGGGAGATGCCTCAATTGCTGCACCCTTTACCTCAAAGCTATCGTCTATTCAGTGCAGTAAGTAGCATTCTGTGGAAACATTTTCCCTCTCCCTCTCACTTTTAAGAATGTTTGTCAAATAAATATATTCCTGGTGTAGGGTCATCAAGGTGCACAGAAGTTTGTAGAATATGAATCATTATGTTTTATTATTTATTTATAGACAGTGCCAGACAAAAGTATTCAACACCCCTGAAAGTCATCACCATTTTCACAATTACAAAAGATACTTAAACATATTTTTCCAATCAGTATTTTTATTGAGAACATTAATGCCCTGGTATATTTCTAAAGGCAATATAAGTTATTTGACAGCTAACATTGAAATAAATTAATTAAAAACTAAAATATTCTACTTAAGTATTCAAATCCCTGTGCTTTCAAGTTCCAGATTAAGGCAGATGAGAAATTATTCACAGGTGATACAGAGGTGCCCCTTATTTCACTATAACTGATATTAATTAAGTACTAACTATGAGAGGTTAAAGTAGAGACCTCCTTCTGAATATAATGGTCATCTGCCAGGTTGTGAAATAACAGAGGAAACAAAGACTACCAGGACAAGGTGATTCAAATGCTCAAGTGAAGAAAATACTCCAAGAAAATATCCAAGTGTTTTGATGTCCAATTCAGCACCATTGCATCAATACAAAAGAAAGTAGAAGTCACACCACCCAGATGCTTTGTAGAAAAGGTTGTCCCCCAAACTAAGCATCCAAGCATATTAACTGGTGAGGTAGGCCACCATGGTAATTGAGGTGCAGGTGAAGGAGTCCACAATCTTAAGATCTATCCATACAACTGCACTCCGTTGGAGGGTGGCAGAAAGAAGCCATTGTTTTAGAAAATCAATAAAGTATGCATGGAGGTTGCTGAAGACGTGGGAAGGGGTGTTAAAGGTCATATCAGACCAAAATACAGATTTTTGACGAATCCTCAAAGCGCTACATGTATTGTTAATCTAACACTGCCAATGCCTCAAGAAACACCATCTAATCGTGAAATATGGCTTAGGTACTTAAATGTGGCTGTGGGGATATTTCCCGTCTGCAGGAACTCTGAATTGAAGGGAGAATAAATATAAATAAATTCTACAGTACACAATACAGAAAGAAAACTGTTGCAGTTTGTTGTAAAACTAAGGCTTGGGAGAGGGATTACGTACCAGTAGTAGTACTTACCCAAGGCACAAGGCTAAAGCAACACTAGAGTGACTCAAAAAGTAAAGTGAATATTCTAGAATGACACAGTAAAAGCTTAAATAAAAATCCTACCGGGAATCTGTGGCACTACAGTCCAGGACTTCTATGAAACGTCTATGCCCCTTTAAGGTTTCAGCAAACTCAATTTTTTTTTAAATAGATAAATACATTGAAAACTGAAATATACTACTCGTTTAAGTATTCAAACCCCTGTGCTCCTCCTGGATATAAACATCACTGTGTCTAAGGTTGTGAAATATTATTTTTTTTCATCCTATTTCATCCTTCATTCAGGCATGTGTTTAACTATCTTGGTAAGACTAAAAAGCATACTTCTAACTGATATATATATATATATGAACACAGTTCCAACAGACAGGTGAGGTATACTGGATTAAGTTTAGATTCAGGAGACTTGTCTTAAGAGACACAGCAGACACATATGATTAATGGTCTAGAAACTTCTATGCCCCTTTAAGGTTTTAGCAAACTCTAAGCCTGATCCCCCCCCCCCCCTCTTAGTCTGCCATGTGATAAAGCAGGGACGGTGTACGCTGGTGACCACGCTGCAGATGTTTAAGATTCTGGCTCTGAATGCCCTGGTGTTGGCCTACAGTCAGTCGGTGCTCTACTTGGAAGGAGTTAAGTTCAGTGACTTTCAGGCCACGTTGCAGGGGCTTCTACTGGCCGGTTGCTTCCTCTTCATCTCAAGATCAAAGGTCAGGAGACAACAAAAGTTTAAGCCTTAAATTATGTAATAAAATGTCCTGATGAACTCACTGTAAATCCTAAATCTGTATGGTACAATTCTGGAATGACATGTAAAGAAAACCAAACTCTTCAAAGGGTTTAAAAATACCCCTCTTCCTTATTTTTGGGGCCCGTACATCATACTAATCTGTTCTGGTATATTTCCTCCCAGCCTTTGAAAACCCTCTCGAAAGAACGGCCCTTGCCCAACATCTTCAATCTGTACACGGTGCTTACGGTGTTGCTGCAGTTTGCAGTTCACTTCTGCAGTCTGGTGTATCTGTACAAGGGGGCTCAGAGCAGAAGCCCTCCCAGGTAAACCCTTAAATGCATTCTGGTTTTTATTTACTTTGTGTGTGTGTGTGTGTGTGTGTGTGTGTGTGTGTGTGTGTGTACTATACTCTTTCAGTAGTCCAAGTCAGCAATTTCAATCAGCAGATTTATCAGCACAATTATCTAGAACGATATCTCGTCTGTCCAACAGGTCAGAGCAATTTGCGGACATCTACAAAGAATTTGAGCCCAGCTTAATAAACAGCACTGTGTACATCATGTCTATGGCCATGCAGATGGCTACGTTTGCTATTAACTACAAGGTAACATCCCTTCCATGAACCATCACATAGTCTGTTTGTTCAACCAGAACTGTTACTTCAACCATTTGAAAATGTCATTTTGCAGGGTCACCCTTTCATGGAGTCTCTCAGTGAGAACCGGCCCTTGATGTGGAGCATCTTCCTCTCAGGCTTTGCCATCGTGGGGCTGCTGAGTGGGTCTTCGCCTGAGTTTAACGAGCAGTTTTCTCTCGTGGATATTCCCACAGAAGTTAGTACACTGCCTTTATGTGTTTGGTGCTGATACTAGGTTTCAGCATGTGTTTTAAGAAGTGCAATGTAAGACACAGCTGCATATTTATTAATATTTGTATTCTACATTGAAATTCTGACCCTTGATTTTGTCCTCCATAGTTCAAGATGGTGATCGCCCAAGTTCTAGTTGTGGACTTTGTTGCTGCTCTGCTGGTGGATAGAGTTCTGCAGTTTCTCCTGGGAAAAGGAACCCTGAGGTTGCCTTCCTGAATCGTGATGCCAACAGTCGCCCCGAGCAACCGCTGCCCTTAGCAACCAGACTGTCGTGGAGAAGAGAAGATGGCTGGTAGAGACGTCTGCAACACGCGCAGGAGATCTGAGATGGACAGGCGTGACATTTAATGCTCAACACACCTCGGTGTTCCTCTTCATTTCCTTCTCCTTTCATTGCATATTTCCTTCTTCGTTATTCTACTGCTTCTCTCTGAGGTTCCTTCTTCCCGATGCGATCAACTCTCTCTGTTTTCATTTCCATCATGTAAAGCCTCATTCGTTGCTTTCTTGCTCACCTCTCCTGTGGCTGGCGAAGAAGACAGCAGTATTGTGTGGAGTGAGAGTGTGTTTCTATGTGTTCGGACTCACGCACACATGACAGGGGCGTTCTCCAAGAGAATTACAAAGTGTTCTAATTTTTTTCTCCATTTTGTAAAAAGACAGAAATCTGACAGACTTATAAAGACCAAAAAATGTCATTAATGTGTTCTGTGTTTCTTCATTTTACGTATAAGCCATATGAAACGCATTTATTTTATTTCACTTTGTAAAATAATAATAATAATAATGATTTACTCATTGTCTATATGAATAATTTGTAATAGATAACACTCAGTGCCATGGTCTGGTTTATAATGGAGTAATAGATAAACAGATAGTTAGGGTTGGGTCCACCAAGTCCAAAGGTTTTGTATTAAGGCACACCTTAATTGGTGGTACCATATAAGAGTGTTATACAGCTTCCAACAAGAGCACCATAAATGGCCTACCTGAGCTCCTGTAAAGACACTGGCATGTTTTCGTCACTGGGTCCTTACAATGTCCCTGGTACTACTTACTTTCTCAGGCTCATTTTAATGCAATGCCTTAGCATAATGCCTGTGTTGTTTTTGTTGTCGCTATTCACGGGTGCTTTACATATTAGCGAAAAGGCTGTAGGGGCAGTTGTTGCCTGAACCAGAATTAAAGATAGAGTGGCACACTCCTCTAACAGTGTGAGTTACCAGTTTGCAGTCTAAGGTGTTGTATCCTATGTGGTATAGTGGAACCTGATTTGGGGGTCAGCCAATTTGCTAGTCAATTTGAAATAACTGTTTACTATAATTGATTATTTATGGCGTTTAAAAGCAGTGCTCAACAAGGGCCCCATGTCAATGGAAGGCACAACTGTATTTTCCCATCTTCAAAGGAACGCAGAGCTGCCAACTCCCACGGTTTCGCCGTGTGACACACGCTTTTGCATGTTTTCACACGCACTCACGCCACACATCCAATTTCTCACGCCAAAACAAAAATCTGATTTTGGGCCGAGACGCGTTCGTTCCTTTTCAAACTCACCGAGGGTAGCTGGCGCTAAGGAGCGCATCTGTAACCCTATTCGCTGCATAGACATATTATTTACGCCAAGAAGTCCAGAAGTTAGCGACAGAAGAAGAGTTACAAAGAGAGGCAAACACGGTAGAAACTCGGGAAGAGAATACATCGCTGAAGAAAATCTTCATCTCCAATCTGAGCAGAGACTAGGTATGTTGATGACATGTGGTTCAATTAAGTACTCACTCTCTTAAACTTTAAATCTTTAAAGAAATTATTCGTTTGTGCGTGTGAACTTGATTTTGTGTGGTGAATGTAAACTCAGCTGTTATCTGCAGGTATCTAATACTAGTTTTGTAAATGTCTGTCATATATGGTGAAATTCGTACGCAAGCTATGTTCCAAATGTATGGTTCCAGCAGCTCTGCAAGGCCATGAGGAGCCTTGTGAAATTGCCTATAAAGAGAAGGCAAACCATTTGCCAGGTTAGTGTTTGGCTATTAGTATGATCATACACTGTGATATGTGATAGATAAAATGTGATATTCAGTCTTGTACCTAGCCTTTTGCCACTTCATGAATAGAAACCTAAGGTTTGTGGTAGTCCTTCCAACAGTGAGCTTCTGGTTGGATTTATTGCCCTATGTGTCAAGCTGATATTGCTGCATCAGTAGCCTATGTTAAACCATTCATGTTAAGCTGATATGCTGTATCTGTACAGGGAAAAAGTTGAACATTGGGTTCACAACCAGGGCTAAACTTAACAGATATCTTGATGAGGGTGACATCACACCACGGCAGGTGGATTCATTCCATGAAGCTGTGTTGATTTTCATTTAGATTTTTTTGAGAGGCTTGCTGTCGTCACCAAGCTGGTCCTGGTGTTGCCCATTCGAATGCAGATGCTGAGAGGGTGTTTTCAGTTAAGGGACTGAACAAAACTAAGAGCAGAAATAGCCTGGCATTGGATGGCACCCTGTCCTCAATAATGGCAATAAAGATGGGAGCCCTGTTTCAGATGGGAGCCCCCCTCAGAGGTCATCAAGGCCTCCAAGAAGGCCACAGGCCAGTACAACCTTGTTTAACTGTTTAAGCACTTTATTTGTTGCACTTTGTTGTTTGATGGAACGTGTGGTGGGAGGCTTTGAATAATGAAAAATATTTCTCCCTAACTAATCTTGTGTAATGTTTTTCTGAACATAAATCATGAAGTGCTCTTAAGAATACAATTATTAACAATCTAGGTTAGGTTTCAGTTAAGAATTAGTTGAATACCATTGTAATCAAAATGTCAATCAACCTATGGTCAAATCTTAAACACAGGTCTATTAATTAGGCTATATTGTGGTACATAGACAGTCATTGAAGCACAACAATAGTTTTCTGGTTGAATGTTCAGCTCAAGTCTAGAAGGCCCTACAAGTCATGATCAGATGAACATGAATCAGAATAAGTTCAGGTATTGCACATCTTTAGCATACCACTCAAAAATCCACTAGAATGCAGGAAATAACATCTACTTAAACCAAAATGTCCTGGGGGTGGACCTTCAGCTATGTCTTTGCTTCACAGAATGTAACCAATGTTGTCCATCTCCAGTAGGCCGCCCCTATCAACGAGTTTGAGCCCCACAAACCACAAGAATGCAGGGCACAACATGGGTACAACGCCAAATTAATTCCAATTCCCTGATATTTGAGCCACCAACGTGTGTGGCTGCGTGCGCAAACCTGGAGAGCAAATGTGTGATAATAAAACTAATGTACACTTAAATCTTAAAACATGGCCAATCAATTTGAGAAATGTCATTTCGTTGTGTGTGCTTTATTGGATAGAAGAATGCATTAGAGTGGTAAATATTGCAGGAAAATATGATTAATCTGACTCCATGAAATTATTAAATTACCTCTAATATTGGCACTAGTGGCACAGTAAGGGCATGGCACTTGAGGCGTTAAATAGATGAATAAACATTTTATTATTACAATAAACAGTAGGCTAAGCTTAAATGTATCACCCAAACTGAATGTTAGGGATCTGACACAGGGAAAGCCAGCCACAACGCTAAGAAAACACACAGATAAGGTATAGATACTTCAGTCATATGCGCAACCATTGAAAGGCATTGATCCTTACATATGTACAAAGAATCTGGCCATGCGGTGAGTCTGCTGGTTTTATTGATAAATTGATTATAAATTAATAATTGATGAATTTATTTGTCTGGTTCTAGGTTCAGACTCTGAAATTCCACCCTTTTGAGGCTCAGACCCTTATATATGGATCCTATGACAGGTTGGTCTTGAGAAGAGGAAAAACCTGCTTACATCTTGTTTTCAAAATATTTGGACAAATATGCTGTGCAATATATGTGTGGAGTGTTAACTACCCTCCTATTCCCTTTCCCCAGGTCTGCTGTTTTGTACGACTGTCGAAGCCCAGACAACAGCCATCGTGTCTGGAGGTTTAGTGGGCAGGTTGAGAGAGTTGTATGGAATCATTTTTCTCCGTTCAACTTCCTGGTGAGAAAGCCCTTTTTAACACGCTCAAGAGTCTAAATAAAGAGTTTATTTAGTGAAGTTGGTTGAACAAACATCTGCACACTTGACTATAGGTTGTTATTTATCCTCCATGTCATATAGACATGTCCTATATTTTTCTGTTTCTCTTTTTTTCCCAGGCAAGCACAGAAGATTTATCTACTGTCTAGATGCACGCTCCGATAAGCCAGTGTTTACACTCAGAGCTCATGATGGAGAGGTCTCAGGTGAGTGGAGGCTTCATTGTTGTAATCTGGTCATGGAATTCAGGATAGTGCATGGATTTGCAATTATTCCTTACAGAGAGCATTCAATGTAGTTGGACTTGAAACAGAGAATGACTGATCTGATAAGACTGATTTCATCTACCACAGGTATGGACCTGAGCAGTCAAATAAAAGGATGCTTGGTCACATCTTCAGCTGACAAACATGTGAAGATCTGGGACATTCTTGGGGACAAACCCAGTCTTGTTCATTCCCGGGACATGAAAATGGTTTGTACCCATATTTGAAAATCACTTGCCACTAATAACATTTTTGGATGTAGTTATAACTGAGCTGGGCTAAGCTGAGCTATTACATAAACCTTCAAGGCACGGTGACAAACGCCAACTAGTGGTTTCTAACTTCTCTATACTCTCTCTATATTCTCTATACTGACACGTAGCCTCCCTTCAACCAAACTCCCCATTTTGCTTGGGAAACCAGAGGGATGTTTTTGCACACAGACCTGTGAATTTCAGGCAGGTTTTACAGCTTGGCTTAGATAAGGCTTGGTGGATGTACAACAACAGTTGTAAGTGAAAGCTAAAAGCTAAATATCACATATGTTTAGAGTTGAATTTGTTTAGTTTTTTTCCCTAGGGAGTACTGTTTTGTGCAGCCTGTAGTCCTGACCTCCCCTTCGTTTATGCATTTGGTGGACAAAAAGATGGGCTTCGTGTGTGGGACATAAGTGATGTCGCAGCAGGTATGGTGAAACTTCATGCTGTGTACTGGAATGTGTAAATTGTTGTTTAAAGGTGCAGTCCACGATTCTAATACCATACGCTTTTTGTTAAAAATGGCTCCACATGATCTTCTAGTTGTCCGGTCAGTGTTTGCGCTCCAGGCTTTGTACAGTCCTGGCCATGTAAATGGGAAACAAACATAGTGGCTGTGACCGAGCCATTGACAGACCTAGGCCAATCAACACGATGCTTCAGGAGCCGGAAGTGAGGGCTGTTATTATGTTAAAATATCAACAACCTTTTGCAAAACTGAATCACGGACTGCATCTTTAAAGACTTTATGTATTATAACAACCAGCTCTGTTGTTGCAAAATGTTATCATTCAGTTAGCCATATATCCATTCCATAAGTACATATTTTTGTAATAGTTCAGTTTGCCTTCCCATCTACCTCTTAGGGAAACTGTAGACACATTAGAAGTCTCATCCAGTGTTATGTGTGTGATACCATGCTGTAACAGTGTAGCTATAGAAAAACATGTGTGGTTGTGTTTGACTGCTTCTTTTTATTTATGATATATTCTTTTCTTTCAGTCACTGATGTTTTTCGGAATCGGGAGAGGTTAGTAGCAAACACCTCATCTGAGGCTTCCAGCAGCAGCGCAGCAGAGATGGACGTCCTTTAATTCCTCAAGATGCACATTCGAACCGTCGCTACACAAGTAAATCCACTCAAGAGCAAGAGACTTGTCCATTGGACAACAAACAAAGGACCATTAGCTGAACTATGTGGACCTGTCATAATATGAATCACACTGTTAAGTGTTGACGAAGGGACATGAAATAGAAGACTTTCAGAAAAGACTTATAAAGAAGATTTTGTCTGGACAAATATAGCAGTGGGAAAAAAGCATTTATTACATGGACACCCTTTGATGACTCTCAGTGTCTTAGCCTGGCCTGCATATTTCAGGTTTGCAGTGGATATAACCACTGATTGTATTACCTAAACTGTAATAGGTTAATAAAACCTCTTTTGTGTTTGTACATTTTATTGCCAGCATATCAGAGGAGCTAGTGCATATTTCATTGTCAAATAATACATTTGGAAAATAAATCAATGTCTGATTTTAATTAACCTTTTTGTGCATAATTAGTTTCTCTGCATTTGTGAAGAAAATCTCAAGTATTTAAAAGGGTTGCTTTTAAGAGAAGCAAAAGTACTTAGCTTTGCTAAGGCTTCAGGGTTGTTACAACTAGAGAAGGGTGCAGCGATCCAAATGTCCACATTGCGGGTAGTTTGGCCAGTACACCCGGTTATCTGATCCATAGATGTAGAAGCCTCCTGTCTCGCCTCTCCAGTAGTACTGGGCAAATGTGACTGGCACGGCCTTCAGGAGGTGCCTCTGCTGGATGACCTTGCAGTCCGGCGACCTTTGGTGGGATGCTTCAACCATCCGCTCTGAGGTGACATTCACCTCAGGTAATGAAAACTCAGAGAGTGGCCTCACCTTGGTCCCTATGCTGGCATGGACCACATCCCCAGCTGCCTGCAGCAGCTTCCTCTCTGGCACCCCGCAGCCAGTCATCAGATGGTGTTCCAATTTGGTTCGGTACTCCCCGCCCAACTCCTTGAAGTAGCACAAGCGTCCTTTTCCCATTCACATTTTGCAGCGCACACGACCCAGGGCCATGCAAGCTGCACAGGAAACCTGTCGCTTCCCGTGGCACTGGCTGCACTGCTTTGACCGTGCTCCTAACCCCTGAGGTACCCTGCACATGCCACATTGTTTGTGGCCCGCTCCATTGCAGCAGGAGCATAGTACCCACTGCTGCTCCTGGCAAAAAAGGCAACCCCTGTGCTGGTCTGTGTTGATTAGGCGGTAGTTGCACACCTGGTTACTAAACATCTTGACAGGTGAGACAACCACCATCCAGGGTCGAGGTTCTTTGTTATCAGGGTTGTTGGATTGAGGAAGGTCTTTAATTTGAGGCTCAAATCGCATGCAGACTGACCTGTGCTCAGTGAATGTCTCAAGGGAATAGCAGAAGATGACGTCATTGCTTGTAGATGTCAGCAGAAACTCTTTGGCAGGTACATTGGAGAGGAATGTCTTGGTATTCACCCAGTCAAAAACAATATCAGTTATGTCTTCTACTGACAAAGAACGAATATTCAACGGGTGGTAATTCTCAGACGGCCGATGCGTTCGATGCCTCTCTTCTTGCTCCCTCTCAGGACGTAGAGGAGGCACAGTAGTGTATTGTGATGGGGCCAGTATTACATCACATCGATAGGCTGGGGGGCAATCTTGCTTCATTTTCTGTGGAGGTGTAGGGTGACAGCCACCATTTATCTCTTGAGTTTTGGTCTGAACTGGCAGACACAATTCCATGTTCTATGTCAGTGATGTCATAGAAGTCCATGGAATTTCCACTATGGGGTATAGGCCAGGTTTCTGTCGTGACCGTTGCTAGGAAGTTTCTAGCGTTAATGTTCTCCGTCTGGCGTTGTGCTCTCGGTTCCCCTCAATCCCCGGGGCATGGGGAAAGTAGAACTGACTACCCTGGGCCCCAAAATGGGGGGAGGGAGAACGTATGTCCGCAATTTTTTAGTAATTCGTCACCTAACTACATTTACATTGACTGAACTATATAAATACAAATATAATAAATAAATATTGAAGACCATTCACCCTATACAAAAGGCACAAAATTGTTCAGGCCATCCCACACATGGATTCACTAGGACGCTCAGTTAATAGAGCCGAATGACTGCTAATGCCAGGGCGCTAATGTGCATTATGATAGTCAGGTGAGCACGGCTAACACATCTGAATTATTGTTGAGGTTACTATTAGCAGTTTAGATTGAACACAGTCAGCCAAGAATCTGCCTCTTGGAGCATATTTGCTTTGTATAACATGAATTAATCAGTATCATAAATGAATCAGCATCATAGCTACAATGTCATATGACGTTACATTTATCACAATTACCTAGTAAAGCTTAACAGCATTAAACATGGCCCAGAAACAGCCACAGAGAGTAACGGCAGGTCATTCATCTCCTGATGATGTAACGGACGTGAGACAAGGTGAGCTCATGGCAACAAAAGTTACTCCAAGCAATCATTTGTAGCAGTTTCAACTGAAAGGAGCTGAACGAGTGTTTTTTTTTTAAAGGTCTAACATTGCCTCAGTTGTGTGTATGAATACTGGAGAGTTACATGGTGATTATCACAATTTAAATCACGTTTGCCAGTCTTTCACCAATTGTTTCTCTAAGTACAATTTGTATAGCCAGTTTACACAGTGATGGGAATGTCATTTGACGTTTGGTGTGACGCGACTTCATTTCCCAGCATGCATTCGAATGACGACATAGGGTACTTTGTTTTCGTAGCAGCGCGGGATAAATTTGAAGGGACGACATTAAAATGGCGGAACAGCAGCAGGAAAAGTCTTCTTACACAAGGTTTGTTTTACGATTAACTTTAACAATGCGGCTAAAGCAGGGCGAAGGTTTCAATCGCAGTGCTATGATGGCTACAGCCTGTTGTTTTGTTTTTCTGCAAGTCGACTGTGCAAACAAAACACTTAATCTAGTTTAGCTAGCCAGTTAGCTATCTACCAACTTCTCAGCCGACAACAATGTTACAACCTGTTGTTGTGGCTACCTCTCACCGTCTATGGCTAGAAAGCGACACCTTGGCTCGCGATCAAAACTAAATGTTAACATTACTTGGCTATAACTTTGCACCCATTTTGTTCACTATATTTTCCTTTGTCGCCTAGTTCCAGAAATGAGAGCCACGGCCATCATCAAAACGAGGTAAGTCAGTTAGCAACTGAACGCATTCCTATAATTAAACGCTAATATTCATCAAGTTCATTATCTGTTCAAGCTGACTGTTGTTATCAATGTTTGACTGAATGCAACGTGACCTATTGGCAATGACATCGGTGCATTTCTGTGTATGCTATAATGTCTAAGTTGCGCGCTGGAGACAGAAATTTAAGGTGAGAGGACAGATTCACCTTTCAGTCATAGTCAGTGACATGCAAATACACTGCCTTCCAGAACTTTGGCAACGCCCTAGGAAAAATGGTTTGAAATAATAAGTTAATATAAATAAGTTCACTTTTTTTTTTCAATGTATTTCAATTAACTTATGATCAAAATAGGTCAGCACAGCATTAAGGGTAGTAGTACGCAACAAAGGTCTGTTTAGGATGCCAGATAGTATAGTAGTGATTCTTACCAGACAGGACTTTTTGACCTTTCTAAAACAGTTTATATGTGTTTCTTATGAAAAGGCCAGATTCAATAGAAACCATTTCTACAATTTCAGACTTTTTCTCCTGCAGTGCTGCAGAAATGTACATATTGTGGAGAAGCGTAGGATGCATATGTTCCATTTCATAAAGCATGCTGTGAATATACAGACCTGCATCTGACGATTCATCTTCATCAGTAAGAACAAGTGAGGATTGGTTTTGCTGTGCTCTGACTTGCCCTTGTTTTGTATTGCAGATGGAGTCAGAAGAGACTTCCACTGGGATCAAAAGAATTCTT
This sequence comes from Clupea harengus, assembly GCF_900700415.2. Lineage (NCBI taxonomy): Eukaryota > Metazoa > Chordata > Actinopteri > Clupeiformes > Clupeidae > Clupea > Clupea harengus. The sequence goes on along the minus strand of NC_045152.1, from coordinate 30,815,556 downwards.
CATGATAAGCCCAACTCTGAACCACCTCACAAGTCTTCTCGTTCAGGGTCACCCTCTAAAGAACTCTTAGCGCCAGGGTTAGACGACGATTTAGAAGAACCAAAGGTGTCTTTGGCAGAAGAGATGGTTCCCAAACCCACGGAAGGCTCCGAACTGAGTCCTCGCTCAAGAAGGAAATCTTGGAGGAGGTCAACACGAGGCAGACAGTCCATGCCCTTGTTTTCAGGGGCTGTTCAAAGTGAGCTTCCTCTGTTTGATGTGATATTTGTTATATATCTGTTTTTGCTCTGTTGAATGTATTTAGTAATATCCTCTTGTTGTGACATGATATTTTACCTCTGACTGTATGTACCCATATTTACCCACTCTTACCCATAGATTTACACAAGTCTATCAGTCTGTCCTTACCAAAGGAGGAGAGAATTGAGAAATTAATGGAAGGTGCTATGAATGTGAGAGACCCCACTTTTTAGCTACAAATATTTTCATAAACCTAACCCATAAGTTCTTGTCAATGGCAGGAAAGGGTTATTTGAGTAACCACAAATCTTTGTTTCTTTAGGTGGCTGTGGAGAGGCTTCAGAAGACCCTTGTCACTCTGCCAGGTGCAGATTTAGAAATGTTCCAAACACAAGGTAGGTTGTGGTAGTTTGGTTCATGTTCTGCTGGCATGTCTACCCATCTCTAATAGGTAGACATGCCACCAGAATATTAAGTCGTTGAAAGCTGTGAATTGGGCTTGGGTTTTGCACATCACTCACTCTCCTGATTTAATGTTTAGTGGAGTCCTTAAAGAAAGAGTGGTCTCGAGTCGCAAACGAAATACGTGATGAAAGGAAGTTGGAAGAAGAAAAAGAAAAAAATACCAAAAGGTAATTTTATGGTCATTACATGTACAGAGAGTATTATTTACACAGTAGGATGTCATAATAGTTTTATGTCTGTGCTATATTCACTTCATTGGTTCTGTGTTGTCTTTGTACCCCAAGAGACCCTAATATTGAGAGAGCCTTGGAGCTGTCCAGGAGTGCCATCCGCAGGTAGTCCTAAGTTGGATTGGCTTTGGAAATGTCATGTGTTTTGAAAGCTAGTATCTTCTGTTTGAGCATCAATTCATGTTATTACCTTCTGTGCCTCAGGTTGGAGACTGAGAGTGCATTGTGGGACTCTCTGCTTGAAAAGCATCAGTCAAAAGCTGAGGAGCTGGCCAAGTGAGTAAATGCTTTCAAACTATTATTGTTCCTTGCTTGTAACAGTAAAAGTATCTAAAATGTTTGTGATGTTCATAATACAGGCTTATAGAGAAGGGAGAGCGTTTGCCTTTAGACCCCAGCTGCATGGCCCATTCCTCACAAAGTGAACTGATCCACAGTAAACCGAACTACCGCAACATACTCTCCAGACAGCAACAGCGCCTCTACACAGTGGAACTGGTGGTAAAGACTTAAGTCATTTTGATCATTGTCTTGATGTGTGCACCAGGTGGCTTCACTGAACAGTACTTCTGCTGTAGTGCTCTCATGATGGCTGTTCATGTTGCCCAATAGAAAACCTATTCTCTCTCCTCAGCTGGACGCCCAGTGCAAACTGTTCAAGGAGCTGCTGTCTTTCCAGGAGCAGTGTGAACTACTGGTAAAGGAGATAAGCACTAAACTTGGTAAGTTTCCAAGCATAATTAGGTAAAAGCTAGTCTCTGTTTATCCCCATAACTCTGAAATCCCACTAAAAGAGCAAGCTTCTATTTGTGCCAGTGCCACAGTTCAAGCTCTGAGGCAATAATTATGTGATATTTTTAAGTTTTATTATTATTATTATTATTAATTAATAATTTGGTTATTAATTTGGAATTCCAAATGAATATTAATTGTTGATGACATTGAACAAACAGTGTAGCAAATAATAGCCTATTATTCACAATGACCTGTCCAGGTTCCAAATGTGCCCCTAACTTTAAAATCTTAAATGTTGCCTAAATGTTGGACATAATTACTTGCATACCAAAACTGTGTCCTTGTGAACGTATTCCATACACAAAAAATGATACGTCCAGTGTTTGAAAACTGATGTCTTTTAGCACACACATGCAATAAATGCAATGTCTGAAAATGACATTTTCTCTAAATGATAACTCTCCACCGTTGAGCCAACAATACACCTTGTATGAATTGCATCTTTTTGCAATTCACAAGTGGGACGGTAATGCATCATAAACCTGCTCATGAAGTTTAAACTGCACAAGATATTTAGGCATTGAGCATTATAACATGCATACCAAAAGTGTGTTCTGCTTATACCACCACCTTCCATACACAATAACTGATACTTCTAATGGTTAAAAAAAACTCATGACCCTTACCACACATATCTAAAGTGACCATACATGCAAACCTAGATAATTTATCACATGCATACAGCATTTGGCCTGCGTGATGTAAACAGGGTGGAGAATCTTCATTTTTGATTTGTGAAATGGTTGCCTAAAATACCATAGGTATGTAGTCTACTGCAGTGTAAAAGTATAAAAAAGAAACACATTAGAATGGGCGATGAGTTCTAAAGAGGAGAGTCTTTAAACTCTTTGTGCCATGGCTGTCACTTAATCAGATAGCGCTAGATAGGTCATTCCACCACTGAGGTACTGTCATGGTAAAAAGTGACCGGGTGCCAAAAAGAGCCCGGGTGATGTAATATTGGCTTTCGAACGACTCTTGAGTGACAGTTGCTATACCAACGTTAGCATTACGTAACCCGGGCTCTTTTTGGAAGTCAAACTACCTCAATAACGCGATTTACCCCAGAGCATCTCGCATTATAGTTCGCTATCTGAGACCAGCTTGCCTGTATTTTACCTGCAATAAACCAAGCAAAACAACCATGTGCTTGATGTTTGACTGTGTTAGGAAAGTTGTTGACTCACACAAGTTTGTTATAGTGTCAAAGTAAGTACATTTCAACCGGTTTCGCCGCTAGCATCTCGTTAGCGATTATCAATTCCTCCGTTAGCTGGGGCACATTATTTTGCTTAGTGTATAACTAGCAAGCTAGTATGAACTCTCCCAAGTCTTTCTAAATAGGCCAATATTAACAAATAATGGTAGATCTTAAATGATTTAAGATGTTAGCAAATTAACTGGCTGGCTTGCTAAAAAGGTAGATGAACAAGCACCGTATATTATTTAAGATGTTAGCAAATTAACTGGCTGGCTTGCTAAAAAGGTAGATGAACAAGCACCGTATAGTATTTAAGATGTTAGCAAATGAACTTGCTGGCTTGCTTAAAAGGTAGATGTACAAGCACCATATATTATTTAAGATGTTATTAACTTAACTGGCTAGCTTGCTTAAAAGGTATATGAACAAGCACCGTACCGTATATTATTTAAGATGTTAGCAAATTAACTGGCTGGCTTGCTAAAACGGTAGATAAACAAGCACCGTATATCAGTATATTTTCTCCTTGTTATAAAAACGAATTTCTACTCTAAACAATTTCAATTGAAATGCAAATGATGATGTAAACGGCTAAAATGGAACACTTTATTTAACGGGTAAAAATTTGTTTAGCCACAATATATAGCGATTAAAAAAAGTAGTATTGACTGCAAATGTTGATGTACAGGATACCGGCAGGTGTAGCTAAAACGGAATACTTAATAGTTTTAGGCACAATATTAAGTGACTAACAAGTAGCTAATGGCTTTCGAACGACTCTTGAGACTGACTAAAAAGTGCCCGGTTTACGTAGTGTCCGGGTTACGTAATGCTATCGTTGGTATAGCAACTGTCACTCAAGAGTCGTTCAAAAGCCAATATTACATCACCCGGGCTCTTTTTGGCACCCGGTCACTTTTTGCCATGACAGTACCACCAATGAAAAGAATCTTGTTTGCCATCTCTTTCTGCGATAGAAGGCATTACAACAGACGTTCTTCAGAGGTTCAAAGTTTGATTCAGAGTTTAGTGTGTGTGTGTGTGTGTGTGTGTGTGTGTGTGTGTGTGTGTGTGCAGGGGCGCAGATAGCACTGGGGACGGGGGGGACATGTCCCCCCCAGATTCATAGTGACCCCAATCCGTCCCCACCACTCTCATACGTAAGGCGACAATCATCAGTTAATAACTGCACAGCTGATTAGGCGATGTTGGCGTCCCCCCCAGTTCAAAAATCCCATCTGCACCGCTGTGTGTGTGTGTGTGTGTGTGTGTGTGTCTGCCTATGTGTGACTTTTGATATGTATTGCTCATCCAACAGATGGTAGGAGAATAAAACCTTTCTTTTGTCGGGTGAAGTGTTCACATCCACCTAACTGCATAGGTTACGGTATGCGATGGCCGACTGCTGCTGCGGCGCCATCACATTCGTATTATTTTGCGGAAATGCACCTCTAGTGCTGTTACTGAATTGCACTTTTTGTTAAGAATGTACAGCAGAGAGTTCTGTTACAGCACAATTACAACACTATTGATTTGGAACGTTCTATTGTAATGCTGTGAGTTCCACCGGTATATTGGCCCTTCCTCCGTGATGATGATCAAGCATTCAATCAAGCAAATCTGTGCTATAATGTACTTTTGCAGCTTTTAAATTGGTGTGCAAAATAATGTAATTATATGCAGTATGATAGCCATGGCTGTGAAGATCGCCTATTATATCTTGGATAATGATCAGTAACAGTTTGTTTGTCTGTTTGTTTGTTTGTTTAGCTGACGAGGCTGGATTACAGGATCTTCCTTGTCCTGTCAGAAGCCTTCTTATAGGACCTGTGGCCGGCACATCATCTTAACGTTTGACTCGGAACACAGAACAGGAATACCTATCAGTTTATGTGTGCTCAGTTAACATGGAGTTATGTATTTATGTATATATGAACAAAAAGCCTGGGCACTGTGTAAATCTCCATGGGGATACTTCAGGTGTCTCATGTTCATCTGAAATTATCACTTTCAAATGTCTTAATGTCAGTGACCTTGTTTGAAATATGTCTACACTATTTTATGTATGCAGGTTTATAAAGAAAAGGTTTGTGCTGGCTTGACAGAAGTAAACTGTCATTGCATTTGGCAACATTGTTAATGTCTCTAAAACTGTCAAGACTATGAAACGGTAGTAAAATATCAATCAACGTCCACTAGATGGCACTACAGTCTTGTGTTTCCTAATGTTCACACAGGTGCTTGCATATTTTGTAAACCCTTCATTGTATGTGTGAAGTACTTGTTTTTCTTACAAAACCACATTACTCCAAGAAATTTCTCACTTATTCAGAAAATATTAAAAGTGAGAAGATGGAGAGTTTTCTAAAAAAATGAATATCATGGGACCTCTAAGAATTTTTCAAGAGACCTTTTAAAGTTGTTGCATTTTTGAATGCATGGTGTTCGGGAACAAGGTGTGAACTTAGTGTCAAAAGCTGACCTAATATGTTCTACAGCCAATATATTGTCATGTTGTCGACTGGACTCCAGAGCCCCCTGTTCAGTGAACACTGGGCGTCCTTTTCTAGCTCTGCATCCTACACACCCACCCACCCTTGTGTTTCCCCTGACCATTCACAGGAGCTTGCCCCTCCCCCACTGCCTCTTCCCCTCTCTCCTCTCCTCTTCCCTGGATTGCTGGGGCACCGAGGCAGAACGAAGCTCTGACATTGTGCCAGTGATTCACATTCATTCATTCTCTCTCTCTCGCTTGCCCTCTCTCTCTGATCTACTCCTCATCCTGTGGTACCACTCTCTGTTTCACCCTGCTGCTATATCCAATCACCTCATATCTCTGTGTCTCAGAGATGCACTGGTTTATATTTGTGTGTATGTGTCTGCAGGTTCCTCTGAAAAACACTGGTATTTGCATGCAGATATGATACCAGCAATTACGCAACGAAAGGCCAAGGAACGCATCTCTTACGGATAAGTGGGATGGGGGGGGCGGTATTCCTTGAAATCAGGAATGTTTTCTAGGAATTCTGTCTCAATCATTTTGTCATGATTTACCTTTATGCATCAGTCAATTAAATGCTGTGGCTATATTTTGTATGGAGAGAATTCGAGCACGGTGGGAATGAGATTGAGGTGTGGGAGAAAAGTGGGGTTAAGTCCTTAGCAATAGAGGCTCTGGGGGTGGTGCAAGGCAAGAGGGATCGATTCTTATTTAGATGAAAATGAGGCAGAGCTTGTGGGCTGAGAAAATGCATCTGCCTTAAAAAACCCAGAATGGGTTTGCATTCAGACACTGAAAGGAAAACGTGTTGGTTAAAACGTGTTGTTTGCCATGATATGATTATTTCTAAATATAAACATGACCATACATTCTTTTTAGGCACAAATGTAATTATTATTTATTGCTAAATTGAAATACGATATTAAACTTAGGTGGTTAAGCACCTATCTTGACATCAAACCCAGATGATAAGGGACGAAATGATGGGGGGAGGGGGAGTACTTCCACCTTATGCTTATAGGGTTCTGAAGAAGAGGGGGACGCGCACCGTGTAACGTTGATGCTCTGTAGGCTCCACAGTTTATCTTAGAGCAGTGGTAATGACTTCAGTCCAAGGCTCGCAGCCCCTGTACTCTTACTCTCACTTCAGATTGATTAGTCGCAGATTGTGCTGGAGGGATGTGCCGAGCGTCAGCATAAACCTCGGTCAGTTTTGTCCCCCTCCCCTCCCTACAAACCCATCATCTCACGGCCGCGAGACGCACAAGTCTGCTTCTTCTTACCGTGCATTCCTCGAGCCATACGTCAGACAGGACTGTTTCACTCATCGGAGTGATGAAGTACTATGCGGAATCGTCAACGTTTGCAGAAAAAACGAGCAACCTCTTATTTTTAATCTACGCGCGTACAATACCAGTCCTGCACGTTTCTTTTTTTTAACCAGAGGAACTTAAAATCCACTTGGCCAAACTGTTACTCCTGGGTACTGGTGACGACTTGTAAGCCTTTAAAGTGTTTGGCCAAGGTCTCCCGAGTTAGGCCCCCTTTATGTAACCTGAAAATGGTTAATCAACTACATAATGTGGTTGCCACGTGCTCTGAATTCTTTAGGATGGGCTTATTTTTCTTTTTTCTTAAAATTTAAATCAATCTGTAATGTTTGAATATTCAGGCGAATGAAATCATCACATACGCTTCCAGTTCAGTCCAGGGGAAATGTAAACATCATAAAAATGCAGAAGCCTGGTCTTAATGTTCACAATTGATTGCGGGCAGCACCATTGAAAGGGTGAGGACCACTGTACAGTCGTACAGGGACTTGGATGACTTGATATTAACTTCAGAGACATGACTGGGAGAGGCAGTAATATTATGCTCGGACTGTAGGCCTGTCCAATTTTCACACTTAAAATGTTCATATTGTTCCTACACCGCAAAAATGGATGGGAATTTGCTTTCTGTTAAAAACACCTTATTAAAGTAGGTTAACCATAGCCTACAAATAAATACGTTAAGGAACAGACAGATTGAGGGCTACAACAGCGACATAGGCAAGTCCTTAAATCATTATAGTAGGTTTCACCATGTCATTTACTCGCATGTTTGACCTGGGAGTTTTTGTCTGAATATATCTTGTATCCAGATGTTAGATTTGTGTAATTTATATCTGATAGGGAAAACTACTAACACAAGCCCCCTGGAGGTTTAGAGTCGTACAACAACCTCCTCATGGACGATGACGTAGGGGTGAGTATCGACTGTGCGCGAGACTACAGTGGTGTGTGTGTATGTGTGTGTGTTCCAATGAGTGGGGAAAAGGAGACAACCACTAGCTAAAGAAAGCAAGGAGAAAGAGAGGCAAGTCAACCATAGTGAGATAGAAGAAAAAAAGCCAACTAGCCGTGGTCGGTTGAGGGGCATGGAGAGTAGAGTTTTTAGCTTTGATGAGTTGGTCGTGTTTTCGTATTGTTTTTAGAAAATTAGCCACATACCTGGTTAAATCCAGTTAAAGCGCGAGAAGAAGCCTGCAACTGGCTCTGGTCCCTGTTAAGGACCCGTTGAACGGCTAGCTGGCTACATGGTATTTTGTTGTCGCTAGCTTAGCTAACAGCCTGCGAGGTAGCTCCGTTGCCAGAAGAAATTATTGAAAGTAAGTGGCCTCTGCATTGAGAAAATGTACTGTGCTGCAAGACATATTTGAAATGCTTCGCTGTTTCACCACACGTCGGTTGACAGCGTTGTCTGTTTAACGTTAGTTGTTTCAGCATTTTTTCAATGGACTTGTTTCTCATTTAGCGTTAGCTACCAAACGTTATCATTTACGTTAGCTAGCCCACTTGCTTGCTAAGTTATTTGGTAGCTCGTTCGCTAGCTTGATTTAGCACGACAGTGAAAAGATTGCTAGCTCGCTTGCTGGTTAACTAGTCGATATATTTTGACCTGCTTGGTCTCTTAATGCACAGTGCTGTTTATGAGATTACTGTGCCAGGCATTTAAATGTGTACACTATCACAGGGGTTGGAAGTTCTGGCTAGCTGACTGAACTGTCGGGCGCAAGACACTGGTTTAATTAGCTTGTCTTGCTGTCTGGTGCTTAGCTACTTTGTAGTTGCGAAAACAATGCACTGTATTGACCGAACGCACTGAGAAACAGAGGTTAGGGTTTACCCTATGCAATTTTCTTTAACGCTCTTATTGTGTCCTTGGATTTAGTTAACAGTCTATTTGGCAACCGCTTTTTTTTACGCATCTATGTGTTCCTGCTGATATTTCGCCTCTTTAACATTATTGCTGCTTTTACTGAAAAGCTGCTGTCTGAACCAGCTCCCCTTTTGGGTGCATGTGGTATTATCTCTACGGGAAAGCCAGCAACATTCGTGGCCAGCAAATCTTCATTGTCGTTGGTATCAGCCAAACCAATCTAACCGAACCTTTGTTAACGTTATACGTTGGAGTTTTCCTTTTTCTCAAGGTTAATTCTGCATAACATTAGCGAATCGTGTGAAAGCGTGCATTGTTTTACAAGAGATTCTGTATTGTTAGCTGACTATCTTTTTATCCGATTGTGGGGAAAAGACTTCTGTGGAAGTATGGATGATCAGACCCGGATGCTGGCGGGTCTGGGAGGACTCGGCGGATTAACACAAGATGTTGGCGACCCCGACTCGGTTCGGAAGCAGCTCGGCCAACCTCAGCAGGACATTGGGGATATTCTTCAACAAATAATGGCCATCACAGACGAGAGCCTGGACGAAGCTCAGGCAAGGTAAGGCCTTTGGGTGGCAGTGGGTTGTGGAGACCCAATAGTGCAGTCTACAATCGTTAAAATGTTTATATAATGAGTTCACACGGATAAATAAACATTATACCATGCATGTTTTAGGCAAGCACATTCCGACACAAATATTTCACTTGAAAATATTTGTTTATTTGAAGCTAAAGCTTGTCACAACTGTTATGCGTTAATCGGTTTAAATAGTATTTTATTTGAAACGTAATCACTACCAGATGCAAGTTGTGTGGTGAAGTTGTTACTTTGATTTACAAAATTCATCTCCATACATTAGATCGTTGAGGGCTATTTAAACAATCCAACGTTAAACACTAATGTTACTTGTACACCTGCAGTGTCTGACATGCAACCTTAGCCTCTTTATTTTTCCTGCGCAAACTCTCCATTAACCTAACAAACTAAACTGAAATTAATAGGTAAATGTAGTCCGCGTGAACATTTGCCAAAATGTTATTCAAGCATTTCAGTATGGTTTGATATGGTGTGTTTACTTTTAGACGACCAAATGGTTGAATTTATATATATTTGAATGTTTAGCTAATGACTAAAAGTGCGTAAATAAGGCCTAGAGACTCTAGAACCCCTTTTGACAGACGTAATGGAAATACAGTTTGTGCGGAGATTAACACTGTTGCTGGAGCTCTGTTTGTTTATGCAAGGAGTGAAGTGTAAAAGTGACATTTAAAAATAACATTTTTTTTAGTTTGTCTTTCATAGATGTACCCTGCGCCAGTGGTGCAGTTGACACACTGAAATTATGCCCTTTCAAGCCATTTGGTGTCGGCGATGGCCAAATTGCGAGCGTCACCAAATGAATGAATTAGATTAATCTGCTACCTTGTCATTAGCATAGATAATCAGGGAGGTCTTAATTAAGTAATCGCCGTCGTGCCGAGACGGCTTTTAAATTTAAATGGATGTTTAGCAACGTACCGTTGCTGGTGCGCGATATGATATGGCCTAAGAACTGTTTGTGTGACACAAGATCTAAATCAACAGACGCTGTTTGCTTAATGCGATTTTATTATAATATTTTTTTTTTTGCACGTACCCGTACATAAAATAACAAATACAGGCAATAATCACGGTGTGCTCACGCACAGCTGTCAGTGCATCACAACGGAATATTCATGCTGGTGTGGTTGTAGCCTATATGAGCTACGGAAAGGTCATCTGAAATTGAAGCTGGGGGAATTCGCACAGAAGCCGCTTTATAATGTGAGGCTGTGGCCACTCTGCAATGTGTCATTAGCTTGTGATTTTCCACCAAACCATTTGGCCACCTCGTTCTCTTAATTAATTCACTCTTCTTTCACCCCCTCCCTCCCTGGTGTTCATCCTTTTCATTGTATGCAGGGTGCAATCAATTCTCCTATAATGTGTACGCGAACGCAGCTGTCCACAAATCGAGTTTCTATTAATGAGATGGGGGCTGGCGCTTCATAGACAGGTTATGAAGGCAAGGATATTGCCTTTGCGTTTGATGATGGGCTGGAATGTTCTTTTTTTTCTATACAAAGGTCTAGGCAAAATTTCCCCAGCACTGTTTTTTTTGTTGTTTTAAATGTATTTGAAATATGGGGTTTGGGAATTTTATCAAACGTTATTTGTTATTGTAATAGTCCAGCAGTGTTTTTTTTGTTAATTCAAGTTGCTATTGTTTGTGTAACCCTGCATATGAATTGATGTAATTTTCCTATAGTAGTTTGGTGGAGGCAACGATCCTTGTCAGAGTAAACACTAGTAAAAAGTAAACATTAAAAATATGCTGTAAAGACTGGCATGTGGATATGTTTATAGATGTTCTGAGAATAGAATAAAATCCACCATGGCCAGCCTAATAACTGCTCAATCCTCAGGACTTTCAACATCACTACCACCCCCCTCCACCCCCTCCTTAGAAATCTGTCATGGGATTAGCCAGTGTGTCATTCATAGGATTAGACCATATGTAATTCATGCATGTAAACATGGCTTGGCCTTGCAGTCTGCTGTGTTTCTTGGGCTGTCTTAGGCGCTTACTGGACAGCTTGGTCTGGCAAAGTCATGAGAACCAGTCAGCTGAGAGATAGTCTGCCTTGGTTCATCTGGGGTCTCACAGGATCTTTTTAAAAAGTCCTCCCATTGACAAGAACTGTTCAGTATTGGATTTAGTACAAACCTTGCTGTACTTGTACCTTACACCTGGGGAGTAATACAGTGTCTGCCTTTTGACTACTCCCTTGGAGTACTCATTACCATTTACGGAAAGCTCTGTAGCCTCTTGAACGCCACCTTATTGGCAGTAGTCTCTGACACAGGAGTTTTGTAAATATGACTAAGAAAGGGCAACATTTTATGTTTCATGGACATAAGAACATTGTTTCATTACATAAGGTCAGTAATGACAAAAACAAAGTGGTCCTCTATGGGCCTCTGAAAAAATCCATTTGAATCTGTAGAAAGAGTTCTCACTGACTACCTTTATTCTCACTGCAAACGAATATTATGAGCAGTTGGGCTTGAAGTTAGTTCCTCATGAATTATTTCCTGTTTTCATGCGAAGCATCCACCCCCTGCTCCCTCCAAGTGTATGAAGTCAAGGCAAGCAAATGTGTTAGCAATTTCAGAAGCTTATAGCCACATGCGGAACAGATGCGAGCATTCAAGTGCTCCTCATCCGCTCTTTTGGATTCCTCTCTGGGCCCGAGTGTAGAAGTCCCCCACCCACCCCCATCCCCCCAACCCCGAGCATCCATGCCAGGTACTGTTTTGGTGGCTCCGGGCGATGCCAGCACAGCTGGCACTGCCAGCCGCCCCAATCTCTCACCCTGTTGCCCTGTGTCCAGATGCTGGCCAGAGGAGGCTCCGGCGCAGTGGGGCGGAACTGACGACCCCACAGAGGGAGGGGGAGCTGGGAGGGGCACGGCAGGGGGTGCCCTGCCGCTCAACTTCCAGCACAGGTCAGTACAGGACCGCATGAGCACCCCCGTCTGTCTCCCACCTCCTCCTCCCTGATCATACCTCCATTCTGAAGGCAGCCTGATCTCTTGCTCTTAATGCAGTGAGAAAACAGGACTGCCGAACATATAGTATGTATATTGTCACTTGCACGCACAAGACTACAGGACATGAACCAGTAAGCTAAATGTCACCAGGCATGGCCCATTTCACTCCATTTTGGATAATCAGCAGTGGGGACACAGGGACAAGGTGGATCCATCTTCTTAATGCATTGTCTCTTCACTTACCATTTGTATATGACACACGTGTTCGATGACAGCCTTGGTTACTGTTTCCATGTTGTGCAAACTTTTGCAAAGAAACCCACAGGAATGGCATATAAATGTCAGATTCCATTGAATGTGACTGTCAGCAAAAAAAGTAGTTGCTCATATATTGTGCCTTACGGGGGAGCGATGTAAATTAGAAAGACTTATGTCCCAATCTACAGTGTATCAGTTAGATAGCAAGCTAAACAATTAGCCTACGGCTGAGCTTTGTGCGGTAAATAATAAGTCATCAGCATGCTATCTGTTTTTAGCTGTCACACTGGACATGAAAACAATAACTACTGATATGGCGCTAGTGACAATGTTTTAAAAGTTGTCAAATGTACCTAAATGTACTCCCAGGCTACCTTCCACAGTGTCTGTTGGTAAGATCGTTGATGATCAAAGACCCTACAACTCCTATAAAGCCCATATGAGAGATATCTTGGATTGCAGCCCTGTTTTGTTTCCCCAAGCTAGCAGTGGGTTTAACATCAAAAAGGTTACTTATGTCAACAGCTGCTCTGCCTGTAAAGTAGTTTAAAGTTATCCATGTATCCTGTAGTTTCCTCTAGTTAGGGTAACATGTTCAGCTTCCTGCATCACTTTTTTTGATTTGCTTTTTAGGACATTGCTGTGTTCATTTATTACACCTCAATGAGTTGCCACTGGAGATGCTGAGAGTTTGTTTGATCATGACCGTTGCTAAGGCAATGTCTGATTGGTTTGTTGTTATTTGTAGATGAGTTTTGCCATCAGTCAATTCCGAAATTAAACCAGTAAATTGTGTTTAGCATAATGGTTTCTCCTCAACACCCTCATTTGCTTGTTCTCATTTCTTGTGTTAAAAGTCTGACTGAAATTAAGCATTTTTTTTCTTGTTGCATACAAACACATTTATATTCTGTGTGTAGTTTGTGTGTGTTTTCTGTGTATATTCAGGTGTGTATATTTCCCCCCTTAACTGTGACGGAAGTATTTGAAGTATTATGTAAAAGAATCACTGTGTATATATAGAATAACTTGAATTTCTAAACTGTTAAGGCTAATTCTGTCAAAAAGCGCAGTGGTTTTTCCTTTCCTGAACATTCGTGTATGTTTCAAACTGTCATGCAAAGCTCAAGTGGGTGGGACTGTAATTACAAAGCTTGGTTTTCCTCTTTGGGGTTGCTGTGGCTAGCGGGTATGAGCCATGCCGTTTATTGGCCCTGTCCTCGTCAGAGGCCAGTACTGTTTGGAGTGCATCCTCAACAAGTGGTCTTCTTTGTGTCTGTGTCAAGATCAGAAAATCCAAAATGAAAGCATTTACCCCACTGTGTGTAATTGCAAACATTAATAGAATTTTAGTATTTGAAAAACCTGCGTTAGACCTTGGACTTAAGTCTCGCTGCTGGGTCTTAGTTTGAACGGCAAACGATCTGACATAAGTTCTAGTAGTTCAGATACAGATTTAGGATGTTTTACGAGAAAGCATAAAATACCCTTTGGCTGTATTGTGCATGCAGCGTTGGCCACTCCGATGCTGATCTGTAGGCAACCTCTTCATTCCCTAGTCGGCAACAGCACCAGGGGCCAAAATTGGAATGGCCAGGTCCGTCCGCTCCTGAATGAAAATGCTGTAGGTCTGCCAGGTGCCTTCGTGGCACATGAGTAGAAAAGTGACATTTTTGCGGCAGCCCAACACACGCTGACATTATCACTCATGTCTAGAAGGTTACCGGTCTAAAAAAAAAAAGTAGACGTGAAAAGAGTAGCTGTTGTCAGGCGTCCTTTTGCGTTGTGATATATATATATATATATATATATATTTGTTTTGAGGCGTTTTTGAAGAGCCGTGTCATTGAGCATTCAGCCCAAACTCGGCTGAGGATTTGTGGAGATCATTCTCAGTTCCTCCTGTCGTCACTCCTCCAGTGTTGATTGACAGAGTGCACAGAGTTGGGGACAACAATGGCAGAATGGTGATGTGCTGCCAAGGCGAGCGCACAGAATCTGGCACTTAAGGCACACTTCATACATTTAATGAACAGCCTTTTCTTAAGGTTTGCCACTGCCAAGTTCCAGATAGCAAAAAATTACAAAATGAGAATATCATAAATATGAAAAACTACTTCTTTTTTTTTTCAGACCATAGCAATAATGAAGTCTTGGAGAAAGGTTCAGGTTTAAATTGCTATGGTGAAGTCTTACCCTGTCTTTTGAATTTAGGTTTAATAATATTACAACCTGTTTTATTTAACATCTTAAAAAATCACTCATATCTTGAGTTGGAAGTCCTGCATAGTTCATCACATGACCAATAACATATTTAGGCAGAATTGGTACAAACAGCAAATTGTTGTGTACTGAACCAGTGTCAAATTTATTGCAATATAAAAATGGGCAAGCCAGCAAAGTACAGCTGTGATTGGTACTTCAGAAATTGTCACATGCATTGACACCATATCTAAAATGGTGCGATTGGGCTTATTCTTTTGAGTATGTACACTGGGCGAAGGCCAAACTTGCCATTAAATGTGTGGTTTGAGATGAAAGAGAAATACTTTTTTCTTCTTCTAGAGATGTGGTCTGTGATGTCCTGTTAATGTCATCAGCATCACTTTAATGTGAATTTGTTTTCATGTAGTGGCAGTGCTCCTATCTTTGGCATCACTCAGGTTTTTGTGTCTGGTCTGCCAGGTGGGGGGATGGGTGGTGAGGGGGTACTTTACAAGAGCTTCTCCCTCAAGACAAATTAAGAGCATGCTTCATTTAACACCTCATTTAGTTGTGGTGAATGAGAGAGAGTGCAAATATGGAGCCATGCAGGCCTTGCTTATTTTTGGGTTTTAAATATAAAGAGGCACATAATGTTTCATTCCTTTGTGATGAGCAAGGAATGCTCAGGGGTAGTTTGGCAGCCTTGTAAATGCCTGGTAAGAAAAGAAATCCAAGAGTCATTTCGTAATGGCTTTGGGTTGGTCCAAAAGGATTTGCCTCAATTGTGATCACAGCAATAAGGGATTGTGGGAGTCAGTGGTATTTAGAAGTCTTAATGCGACTGGATTATGGGTATGCTCATGATGCATTAAAGAGACAGGCAAGAACTCAAGGCACAGATGAAGCCGCCCTTTGATTGAAGTTTGTGTGCCTCATAAATCGAATGTGTTGTTGTGTCCAGTACAATAAATACATAGTTTAAACATTAGTTATAAACACAAGCCATACATGTTATATACAAGATCATGTTTGAGTAAGGGTTCTGTATGGCTAAGTTTGGCTATTAACACTCTTTTATTTGTGTGTGTGTTGCAGGAAACATGCTCTGAACTGCCACAGGATGAAACCAGCCCTCTTCAGCGTCCTGTGTGAGATCAAAGAGAAGACTGGTGAGTTCCTCATACATTCTGACTAAATATCCGAGGCCATCATGGCAACATTTGGCCAACTGAATCAGGCCCCAGATACATTGGTCCTTAGAGATCTGCCCGGCCTTTGCCCTGATTGTGTATTGATTCTTCAAGGTCTGGTATTGGTGAAGTATTGATCCTATTGAACGCTGAATGGTTTCAGCTGCAGCTTGTAGAAGGAGAGTAGGGTTGAATTGGTTTAGCATTGGCCTGTTTGTGCCCTCCTTGGCCCGCCGTCATTGTCTTGTTGGGGCTCCCTCGATTAAGCCCCGAGCATGTTGGACCTGTCTCGGATGAGGATTTGCCTCGTTAAAAGTATTGAACTGTTTGAGAATGGCAGTCTGGCTGTGTGTTTACTTACTGGCACGCTTTGCGCTGATTCAATGTTTGCTCTCAAGCTTAGCATTACATACTGTAGAAAATCCCTTTCCAATAAGCTGTCAGCTTGAGCTTTCTCATCTTGTTAGCCACTCTGCTTCATTAGCTGACAGATCATCTGCCATACAGCCCATTCCCTCCCCTCCTTTTTTTTGCACAGAACAGGAAAGATGGCAGATTTCTAAGGTACAGAATATTGTTCCCTGACGTGTGTGTGTGTGTGTGTGTGTGTGTGTGTGTGTGTGTGTGTGTGTGTGTGTGTGTGTGTGTGTGTGTGTGTGTGTGTGTGTGTGTGTGTGTGTGTGTGTGCGCGCGCATGCCCTCCATCCTCTCTGTGAAACCACCAACCTCATGTTGAATTACAGTGTTTAAGTGATGTGCTTCAGCCTGCTCGTGGACATCCTGTCAGTACCCACAGTTTTTGCCTTCCCCTCCCTAATTGGAAGTAAGAAAAGGGTAGAAAACGGAGAGAGGAGGGGAAAAGGGGGGTGGGCTTTCCCCCCGCTGCTGTGGCAACCCCTGCCATCTTATTTACTTAATATCATTCACTTTGATTTTTTTACATTTAGCCCTGGTGCGGTAATGGCCTTGGAGAGTTGCGGATGCTGGTGCAGGGTAGAGAGTGATGAGTCAGAGGGCTTCTTTTCCCCCGTGGAAGGAGCTGAATCAGTAGAACCTCCATGTGGCAGTGGCCTTGTTGTTGCAGCCTTGGTATTCGGTCTCTGAGCAAAAATCAGCCGGTAAATATCAGTCCTAATAAAGGCCAAATGCACGCGTATTACTCTTGTAAGCAACTCTTTAAGATCTGCCTTCTAGTTCCGCACAAGCGCCAAATGCAGTGTGTCACTGCTTATTACGTGGTTGTGCACGCAATCACATGTGGTTCTCATTAAGTTTTATTATCATTATTATTCCACTCGTTTTTTTGGCACTGCTTCTCCTCTGACAGTTGTCACGACGTCGTCACCAGTGCAGATCTCACATGCCTTCCCTAATGGTGTATAGTGCGCTTGTACACAGCTTTTTGACGGACTCTCTTGTTATTTTTGAATTGTCATCTTTAATCACCTATGCAGTTTAGCCAAGATGGAGTCCACATTTGGATTTTCCTCTAAACTTGCTGACCCTCGACAAAATGGCTTAATTGAAGCTATAATTGTCAGATGAATATATCTGCACACCAGTGGATTAATTAAAGCTTATATTTCAGCCTGTGTCCATTCAAGTAACATTACAAGGTAGGCTGAATGTCCACAGCTAACTAACGTTAGTTTGGTACATCTGGCAGTCTAGCAATCTTACTCAAGCTATTTTAAGCTAATCTTGAAAGCAGACAGTAAATACTACTGAGGTCTGACAAATTATAGTGTGAAGTAATAGTTAACGTTACGTTGTGGTGGTTCAAGATGACAGTGTAAAACTCAAACTGCGCATTGGCTCACTTGTCACTTAGCTAGGAAGAAACTGCTGGCTAGCACGCAAGTTAAGTTAATGCAAGCCATGACACTAATGTAAGTTTGTGTGCAGCTGATTTTTTTTGCATTGCAATGATTGTAACTTCTTGTCAGATGAAAGTGTGGGGACAGTGAAGAAGAACGTTGCCTGTGCTGGTAACCCATCTTCTCCTGTAAATAAAAACAACTCTGCACATTCAGAGCTGTGTGCGTCTAGATCTACTCTAGTTCTACTCATAAAACTGTAGCACTGTAGCACTGTGCTGAGATGCTACTCTAGCCTACATGTTGCAGCCAGCAGTATCAGACCAAAGCGTATAAACATGAGCTGAACGTTTTCTTCCTATATTATTATAATAAATCCCACTCTATGGACTGATAACTTTTAATTGTTAATTGTATATCCGCTCCATATTGTATTATTACGGGAATGCAGTATGATTGCAGAAAATTCCAGAAGAACACCACTTGACAGCATCGCTCTAACTCAGCTTCAGTGAAGTGCGCCATTTAATCAATTTCACATTGCTATCAAAGTGAACCTAACATAGACCTCGACTAAAGGTTACAAACCTTTTGAAGTGTGTGAGAGAATGCATGAAGTGTATCAAAATGAACAAGATTACCAGCAGGTAGATGGAAACTATACTGATGAGTCATCACATTAATGTGTTTTACATTTTGCTTGGACACATTAAAGTCAAAGCTGGGAGATATGTTGGACGTTTCCGAGTTGTCTCCAGTGCTCCATAAAATATGAGTCGGAAATAAACTAGTCTACCTGTTACTCTCAAATGCAATGATGAGTGAACTTGGTGTCAGTGGGCTCTTGCAAGCCATGCGCATTTATAGCAATGTTCAGACTCAAGCAAAGTTGGTGTGCATCATGCAATGCTCATCATGTCAAGATTTGTGGGTTCTGACAACACAGTAGTCCTTCTTCATTTTGGTTAGCTTCTAGGCTGCATCACACCCCTGTTCCGCCGTTCCGGCTGTCTCTTTTACACAGACCTCTTTCCGCCTCTGTGACTACCTCCGCTGCTGGCTCAGAGGCAGAACAACAATGACCGCCCCATTCTGCCTCCGTACCTTTTATACAGAATTGCAAGGCGGAATGACGGCACAATATTCTCGCCTTGCAAAACACTGTTAAAAAGCCTCAGTGGGTCATTGGTGTTATAGAAACACTGCCCTGCGCCTTGTTACATTATATTCGTTGCTCATCCAACAGCTGGGAGGAGAGTCAAACCTTTCTTTCATTGGGTGAAGTGTTAGGTTATGGATCTACTACTGAGGCACAATCACGTTCACATTTTCTTGCAGAATTGTGTCTCCTGCCTGTAACTTTAAGAACTCCCGCTGTGTTCATCCTGTGCCCCTGGAATGTGAATTAAGGGAGGCTTCCTCTTTTGCAGGCGATTATGGAGGCGGTTGTTGGCGGTGTACACATCTCCATAGATTTGGCTTAGCCTTGTTCTCTTGCATGCTTGCCTTATTACTCTACACACACACACACACACACACACACACACACACTAGGCACAGACTAACTAACAAAACCACTGACACTGATATGCGCTCTTACACCCTGGGTCCTCTCTCCTTCTCCTTCTCTCTCTCTCTCTTTTTCTCTTTCACATACACATGCATACATGCATACACGAAACAGCAGGGATAAAAGAAAACTTGAGCTCGGGTCTATTCCTGCTGCTCCAGCCTTGTCCTCTCCTCCTCCCTCTCCCTCTCCCTCTCCCCCATTCTTGAAAGAGAAGACTTGCTCTGAACTCAGGCTTTTGATATGGTAATGGCGGATGAAGAAGGTGGGGGGAGGTTACGCAGGGTAGTGGGGGAGGGGGAGCTGAATTCCTCCGAGTGCTGCAGTTGGGTAGATTGTTTTTATTGTTAAGGAAATGTTCTACTCAAGTGCAAGTCTCCTGACTGCAAGCTGGCTTTGTGCTTCTTTTTTTTTCTCCCCCCCTCCTCTGACTTTTGGAGTTACTGTTAAACATGGCCCTCATAGTGGGGAGTTAAAAGTGAATGAAACAAATGAATATGAGTGAACCAAGACACTGTGGCTTGGTAATTAAAGCACCATCTTGTTCTCCTCTTGTAAGCTCATCTCCGTTCCCCCTGTTTGGCTTCACACTAAAATTGGCTACTTGTATAATAGACAAGTGAAACTTTCTGCCAAAGCTTTAAACAATACTTAGCCTGTTGGGCCCATCTGCTTTATGTAATGGTTGTTTCACATTTCGTCTTTTCTTTTCTTTTTCTTTTTTTTCCTTGCTGGTCTGTTTTTTGTCCTTATTTTTCCCCATTCTGCCAGTCCTCTTTTATCAATGCTTTCTCTCGAAGCTCTTTGCTTCAGTTTTGTTTCCGCAGTTTATACTCAACCTGCTGTCTCTTCAGATTTTGTTCCTTTCAAGCCAAGGCACTTTGCTCACTTTGCATTCGTATTTAACATTTTTCAGGTGGTTTGCCATATGACCCAGTGAATGTGGCTCTTGTCTTGTGTGTGAATGACTGTCATGGAATTGAATGAATGGCGTGTGGTCATAAACTACTGTCAGAGAATAAGCTGGTCGGTTGCTGGTCTGCCTTTTGTTTGTCTAATCCTCAGTGGAGCTGTGTGCAGACTGCTTATAGTGGCTGTAGTGTGATGCCGCCGCTGCCGCTTCTTCTTGATTTGAAACCAGTTTGGACAGCCTGGCAATGGATTGGATGGAGCTTTTTCAGAGTTCTGTCCAAACAGTCTTGAGAATTTCCTTCACAGTCACAGAAAATGAGTCTTCTGAGACAGGAATGTTAAGCTCTGCATCTCTACCTTTCCAAATACACAATGCTGCATTTGGATTGATTGGCATGATTTTCTAATAATCTCAATGTGTAGCCTAAAACTCCTCTTTGCTAAGTCAGTTCAGCCTGTTTATACTATAAACAGGACCTTTAGCAGTTTTTTTGAGTAATGTAAAAAAAAAAAAAAGGTTTTTCACCTGGACACATCAGAATATTCCTGTAAAAAAAACACCTCACCAACATAATCAGTCATGTATTTCTCTCCCAGTTTACAAAAATTTAGCAAGAGTTAGATTTTAAATATTCCACTTGTCCAGGGTTAGGTTTAGCATCATGGTTTAAGTGATTTTTTTTATTTTAATTTTTTCTTCCCTTCCTGATTAATACAAAACAATAACAGTGGTCAGATTTGTTGTTGTAGTAATATTATATTATCTAAAGTTTCTGTCTTCTACCACTTTCTGGACTACTGCAATTTGTGTTTTCGTTCATAGTCATATGTATCAGTATATTATTTACTGAGACCAGTTCTCTTCCACTTGATGGGACCATTAATATCCATCTCCGGTCAACCCATCTCTTTAATACCTTTTATCGTGCCTGTGATCCAGTGACTCGAGGGCCCAATTAAGGGCTTTTTAATTATTATTTGTTCTTAAAAGAGTTTAATTTGAAGCCGGTCATAAAATTTCATGAGTTGTTGGAAAGCTCTGACTCTTTATTTTTATGAGGCTGAGCTGAGCCAGCGGATTCCTGATGGCAGGGTTAGCATTAGCGGTGTTAGCGTTGTTAGCGGCAGAGACTCCTGTAGAGCTGCTACAGGCCAGGCTGATTTTTCTGGCCCATAATGCAGCAGAAACTGAACTGAGTCCAGCGCAGCAGGAGGACACAAAAGCACCCTGCAAAACATGCACTCAGGCCCAGTCCTCTGCAGAGCTGACTAATGCTGTCTACTTGGAGTCAGCGTGAGCGCGAGTGGAGCGTTTTAGCCCAGTGCGTGTGCGCACACATCAGTTTATGTCTGTGTGTATGTGTGAGTCCTGAAACACGATGCCCTCATGCTTCTGTGCGTCTGTCTTTTAGTCTGTGTGTGTGGTTGAGTCTGTGTGCCTATATGTGCCTGCGTATCTTTCTAGCTGTGTGTGTGTGTGTGTGCCAGTAAGTCCTGGAACTCGATGCCATCTCTTCATGTACTCTCGTATTCCATTCATGTGTGTGTTTCTGGTGTTGTATTCTGCCACTCAACAATTTTTTTTTTTCCTTTCCTTTCCTCTCCTCCTCTCTCCTTTCTTTTCCGTCCCTCCCCTCTCTGGCCTGTTCCCTTTCAAGAAGAGCGCAAATGAGAAAGATAGTGTGAAGGGGGAGAGGGGGCAAAGGAGCGATAGAGAGGGAGATTGATGAGGCAGTAAGAGCAGCAGTAATTACTCTGTGTCCATTCCCCACGCCGGATTGGCAGACGGCTAATATCACACAGACCCCTGGCCCTGACAGCCAACCCCCCCCACCCCACCCCACCCCCCTCTCTCTGTTCCCCAACACAAGCGTTGTGGCTTGGGGAGGGGGGGGTGGGAGAGCATCACCCATACCCCCATCTCTGGCCCTGTGCTGTGTGGGCTGAACGTCTCCTCTCTCTTTCATTATGCTATTCCTGCAGGAATTACAGCAGGGAATATTGCGCAGACCTCAACCGCAGCGCTCTGCATAAACGGTCAAGCGGCTAGCCCCCTTTAATAAAGGAGCATCGCTGCACAGCATTGATAAACACCCAGCTGACAGCATCTTGTACGCAGGCGCTCTCCACAAACGCTATCTATTTGTTTGACTAATCTAAGTCAATGATTGGAATATCACATACTCAATCATGAGAATGGAAATAATAGCGTATCAGGAGCTCACAGTCTTTTTTTTTCCCACAGGTCCTTGTTTATTTATTCAATTTTTGATGCACATTCATTTTGTGAACCACACGCTGGTGTTGAAGATAAATCTTCTTATTGTGGATTCCTCCAAAGCCGAAGAGCTCGCTTGATTGTTCTGGACCTCTATGGAGATGTCCTTTTCTCACGCCATTTCTTCAGACTCTGATGCTGTGGAAGAGTTGAAATGGGAGTGCAGCATGGCATTTCAAGCAGCTTAAAATGGAGTGTGCTCCTATTATTAAGTAAATCATTTTTTATTTTATTTTTTTTCTTGGTCCTTTGCCATATAAAAGATTTTTTTTGCATATGACAGACAGGAATGAAAACCTTGGCGGTTACTGACAATCTGCCCAAAAGCAAAAGTGCGGTTTTTGTAGCACTCAAATTTGCTTGCACAAAGACGATAATACAGCGTTAGTCATTTCATATACATTCAATCACTCATCAATAATGATTTGTGTTCGCATCACAACCATTCAGGACTACGAAGTGGTGGTCCAGGGGCCAGCTGGACTTGAATGCCATTGATCCCGACCCTGTGACTTCCACTGCCCCCCCTGTCAGGTTCTGTCCCCGTCACACGTCCAGCTCACACAGGAGGCGAGCGTCTCCTTAATTAAAGATATGTAAATGTGGACTCAGCTGGAATGCATTAGTGTTGGTGGCGGCAGCGGGGCAGGGAGAGTCAGAGCCTGGCTCCTAATCCAGACTAATTAAGGTTTAATTACAATTGATGGGAGCCTCCACCCCCTTCCACCTAACCATGAACCACTCCACGCTGGAGTCTTGAGGCATGTTTTTTAAGTGCTGCTCCGCGTCTCTTAAAGCACACAGTTCCACGGAGGTGGGAAGTCTGATGTCTTTATGTGGAGTGAGATGCTCCCTCGAGTAAGTGTCACTGATGGGGGATCTCTGTGTTACCACCAGCGCCATCCAATATGACGCTTATACACTGTACACACACACACACACACACACAAACCCACCACTCCAACACGCACGCAACCACCATCCAATCTCACTAACACTCACCCCCTAAGATTCTGAGGCCATTCTCTAGAGAGCAGAGAGGAGTAGGTCTGGATGGATGACACTCGGATTGAAGCATTAGCCGCGTGCTAATCTAGCGTTAATCTGTCTGTGGCACGCAAAGGTGTGAACACTCCAGTCTAAACAGAGGAGCCTGAGCGCCGGCTGTTTGTCCCGGCAGTAACCGCACACGCTGCGCGGCCCAGCCCAGCGTCTGCCCTCCTGAAGGTGAAACACTATGAGACTCGGCGTCCCCATCACGTCTGATTCCAGTTGTTGTTGTTGTTTTCCTGTGCCCCAGAGGCCTTGCAGGGCCACGCTGTCGCAAAGATGTCCGCACCAGGCAGAGTGGCTCCCTCCCCCTTTGCACGTCCCTCTTCCTGCAGCGTGTGCCGCTGGTTTGTGAGGTGCGGCAGGGTCCGTGTGCGCGTGTGTGCTTGGTTGCCTCTCGCTCAGTCCCCCGGCCCTGTTTGGCTCTGTCATAAGGCTCGTTCACCGGTTATAAATGGGAGCCGCTCCTCTGATCTATCGCTTAATTGCCACCTCATTTGCATAACAGTGCAAATTAACGACCTCTCAAATGAGCGTTCATTTTTCACAAGGTCTTTAGGAGCTCCTTAAGAGGCGGTGCTAATTAGAGCGGGAGGCAGCTGTGCTGATGAGCTGGAGCATCACACAGAGGAGAGAAGGAGAGACAGAGAGCAGGATAGCCCACATGGCTGCAACAGCCACCGTCCTCGCACTGCATTTCCATTCATTCATTTAGCAGATGCTTTTATCCTTCCTGTAGAGTACAGATGTATATATTTTCATCAGTATATGTGCTCCCTGGGCGCTGAACTCATGATCTTGGTGTTGGTAGAACGTTGCCCTGCCAGTAACACTATCGCACCACATGGACACTTCCTCCTCGTCCTCCGCAATACGATTGGACTCCACCACCCCACATCTCCCCAGTGCAGCCATGTCACCAACACGGGGAGGTGAGAATAAACAAGTGCTTTTGTAGGAGTGTGCGCACGCACGTGTGTGTTTGTCCTCCTCACACCAAACGGCGAGAAGCTCCATTGTCCGGGCGCGCAGGTGTCCATAAAGGCTCTTTTTTGGAGTTAATTAAGGGCTGATTAATGGCAGCCTGTACCTGTGGCAGTGTGTTTGTGTAAGGTGTGAGTGGCTCTCATTCTCAGGTCTAATCAGATCCTTGTGTGTTGACTCTGAACACTGACCACTCCCTCTGCCAGGAAGGCAGAATGACCGGTCTGTTGCTCCTTTCAAAACAACAACCAGGGTTATTTCACCAAGGTTTAACTCATGATTGGTCAATTCAGACCAAGACAGGGTTATACCTGGGATTGATGCATTAACTGACAGGCTGGATGGGA
Organism: Clupea harengus; assembly: GCF_900700415.2. Classification (NCBI taxonomy): domain Eukaryota; kingdom Metazoa; phylum Chordata; class Actinopteri; order Clupeiformes; family Clupeidae; genus Clupea; species Clupea harengus. Next base: position 30,790,734 of record NC_045152.1, on the reverse strand, counting down.
TTTAAATTTCCTGCACAATTCAGTTTAACAGACAAGAGTAGGGGAGAGGCTACACGATAATTTGTGTTTTTTTAGAATTTAACGAAAAAGTGAAAGTGTGCAGTGGCGTAGGTAGAAACAATTTTAACAGTGTGCATCATGATCCTAACAGCTCTTGAATCATGTATCTTAAATTGCGGATCTTGTAGCATATTTCAAGAAAAAACACTGGTGGCTCAAATGAACACAATCTGTGTGCTTGTTTAATATACATCAAATTCAGCTGCTTTGGTGGACATTTACATTGTGTAATAGCCTAGGCTAGACATGTTGCTTGTTTCCTCATAGAACTTGATTTAATTCCATATCATCTCTGTTTATCCTTTGCAAAAGTTTGAGAACTAACTACTCGACCCAAAAAGCAGCTAGCGTAGCAGAGTAACATTAGTTACCTGTTGGAATCTGACTCTGAAGCATTTACATTTTGTCTGAAATAAATACCAATCTCTTCATTCCGCTGGAATTTCAAAAAAGCAATTAGGCGTTTCAGGTACTTATTGGAGGTATTGTCAATAAGCAATTAGCAAGGTATGCTAGCCTACAACATTCTATAGCGTACGCTACTTATTCTGGGCATATTGACTTGAAAAGGGAGTGAAGCTACTTAAGACTTTTGATAGGATTAGGATTCATTGTCCTCACATTCGTCAGAGGATGGTCCACTGAAGCTAAGAGAACCTATGAGATCCATTTGTACCGCCCTGATTGTGCCTATTCATACCAAAATCAACCTGCACAAACCCTCATCCGACCCAGGTTGTGCCTATTCATACCAAAATCAACCCACACAAACCCTCATCCAACCCAGGTTGAGAGGTGGGTGAAACAGAGTTGAACAGCGCAGGTTATCCCTGTGTTTGTGTGTGTTTTAGAAATGAAGAATGTGTGTGTGTGTGTGTGTGTGTGTGTGTGTGTGTGTGTGTGTGTGTGTGTGTGTGTGTGTGTGTGTGTGTGTGTGTGTGTGTGTGTGTGTGTGTGTGTGTGTGTGTTATACATGGAGAAGGGGAGTGTGTAAGGAAGTTAGCTCCAGAGAGTGCGTGCCACTGGGGTTTCAGTAAATATGCCCAACAGGCACTGCTTAACCTGAGCTGCTTATGGCGGGGAGTGACCAATGGATTCGGCAGCTTATTTTGCCCTGGCACACTCTCCTGTGCCCTCTTCTTTCTAGAAATCTCCCTGCATACACCCCTCAATCTCTCTTGCTTTCTCTCTCTCTCTCGTTTGCTCTCTTTCTTTCTCGCTCACTTGCTTTCTTTCTCTCTTTTTTTGCTTGCTCTCGCTCTGTTTTATCATCTGTCTGAAGCTTCGTTGTTTTTGAGGTTAAGACTGCTTAACATCTTCATATCATGCTGGTTGTCACTGAACCATTAACCTCTTGCGTGTGTTAGTGTGTGGTGTATCTGTGCATGTGTTAGTGTGTGGTGTATCTGTCATTTCCTATTAGTCAGACAGTCCCTCCTGTACAGCAGTGTACTGTTCAGATGCCCCTAATAGAGATATTACTTTGAACTACCCACCATCATTTAATTAATTGAATGTGTGTTGCCATCGGAGTGATTGCATCAAAACACTGCTGCAAGGGTGGCATGCTCAGTTAATGCACTTGAACATGTTTTGGTTTTGATTGATCATCCTAGCAGTTGGCAGATGGGCTTCACCCCACGTTATCTGCCGTGATGCAGAACACAGCTGAAGATTTTTTTGTTGTTGTTGCTGTTGTCTCTAGTTTTGTTTGTTTACTGGTGAAGATGCTGGCATGTGTTTCTCAGATGCGCTGGCTCCATTGTCCCCCGTCTCCCACTCCAGATGTAATAGTGATTGTTGTCAGAATGCTGTTATTTCTCCCCTGTTATTTCTCTTTCTCTCTCTCACTCACACACACACACACACACACACACACACACACACACACACACACACACACACACACACACACACACCGCACACACACACACACACACACACACACGCACGCTCCTTTATTGTCTGCCTGCCATGATCACCCTATTGCACTTTTTTTCTATTTTTGAATTCAGACTGTTTGTATCTCTTTCTCTCAATATCTGTTTTTTTCTCTCTCCCTTCCTCACTCTGCTCATTGCTTTTCTATCTCCTTCTGTGACTCCTTAAGCTTTTTTCCAGTTCTCCTTGGTTCTCCTTCTACCCTTTTCTCTCCTTACCTTTTCTCTCCCCCCTCCTTTGCCTCTCCCCCTTTCTCTCTCTCTCTCTCTCTCTCTCTCTCTCTCTCTCTCTCTCTCTCTCTCTCTCTCTCTCTCTCTCTCTCTCTCTCTCTCTCTCTCTCTCTCTCTCTCTCTCTCTCTCTCTCCCTCTTTTTCTCTCCTGCTCCCTCGCTCTCTCCCAGTGAAAGGCTGAGAATACCCAAGGGAGCTGATGCAATTAAAATGCTAATCCTGTCTGTCTACAGAGAGGGAGAGGGGGGGGGGGGGCTGACAGCATGAGGGATTGCGGCTCACATGGAGAACTCGACTGAAATGGAGAACAGAGGGAGACGAGGGGGGGGGCTCAGAAAAGAGAGGGAGAGAGGGTGGGAGAGGGGTGGGGAGGCAAGAGAGAGGGGAGAGGGGTGGGGAGGCAAGAGAAAGGGAGGGAGGGAGGGGGGGGGGGGTTTGGTGGGAGAGAGTCCAGAGTGAAAAGGGGATGCTAGTAGAGAGGGGGAGAAAGAGAAAGAAAGGGTTAGCATGCATTGAGAAATACAGAATCAGAGAGGTAGCTTTGAGAGATACATAGAGAGAGGGAAGGGAAGGAGAGGGGGGGGGGGGTAGCGGAGGGCTGAGCTTGTGCTGTGTTGTGAGCTGAGCCGTGATGGACTGTGTCTCTCCAGTAATGCACTGAAAAACAGGGGCCATTAATACACCGCTCCCAGCACCAAGCACTCCGCCATTAATACACTCGCTCTAGGCGCTCAACACACACACACACATACACACACACACACACACACACACACACCCCCACCAGCTCAGCTCCGTCTGCGCTTAACACATCTACCTGTTTCTCCACCTGCACCGACACAAAGGGGCCGCCCGCCCGCTCGCCGCCGCCGCGCTCTCACTGCCTGCTTGCCTGTGCAGAGGGAGAGGATGATTATGGATTCAGTCAAAACCCAGCCGGTTACCCTGAATATTTTATGGAGCAGCTCTCCAGTTCCCACTGCCTGTGCTGCGCATACCACTGACTAACCCAGAGGCTGGAGGTGTTTCATTGGGGGGTGCACTAACTGCTCTTACTCTGGTTTTGTCTTTTAAGGAGCCCTAAATAGTCTCTAGTTTCTATTTCCATTTTTTTGGGCTGTAATAGTCCTCCATTGCTTTAGTGAGAATTCCAATCGTGACATTTAAGATGTTTTAAGAGGTGAAGAGAAGGAAAGGCTTTATACGGCGTCTTTGCCAAGCCACAGTGTGTTTAATGGAGAGGAACCAGCATTGGTTTAACAGATGCAGCACATTAAAATGTACATTAACTCATTAGCATGTTACTGTGTTTATATTAATGAACTATGTTAATTACCATGATTTAGCAGATCGAGTTTTATGAATTATCTTGGAAGCATACACAATCACAGGCAGGCTCACACACACGCACACACACACACACACACACACACACACACACACACACACACACACACACACTGTCTTATAAAGGTGTTTTCCACATTAAAATACAAAGGGGAATGGAATTTGATCATTATTGCCTTTATTACCATCAACCTTTTTTGTGTATATCCTCCCAAACCCTTTCTAGTCTTATCAGTGTGAGCAGAGGGTGCACCAACAGACACCAAAGAGACTTCAGGCATTCTCCTCAATCAAGCTGTTAACCCTTTGACTAAACAGTGTGTTTATGTGTCGTTATTAGCTTTTCACTGCTTAATTGGTGTAATTGGAGCCTATCAGTGGGCGTTAGGGGACAGCAGGGTTGGGTGTTTGTGTTTGGGGAGGGGAGGGTGTTTGTGTTTGGGGAGGGGAGGGGTGGGTAAGAGGGATATGGTTCGTGCTTGACCCAAGCAGTTTGAGTCTGTTGATTGTATGCTGGTGATTGTTGTGCTGGATGGCTGTAAGGTAACCTGCTGCCATGTCTTAGCTTGCAGCAACAGGAAACTGTTAGTCTGGAGCAAGGTCTGGGACAGGCACTGCTGAAGTTGGTGCCAGAGCCCAGTGCCAAGCTCCTGGGATTCTGTTACCACACACACACACACACACACACACACACACACACACACACACACACACACACCATTTCAAATCTCACACAAAACTGCTTGATACTTTTTTAGGTTTTCAGTACTCACACCAGCACAAAAAAGTACAGATGCATTTAGTTCCCCCCTGCTTAGTAGTGGACTAAAGAGCCTCAAAGCTAGAGAGAGGGATGGGCAAATCGGGGTCATTAGTTCAGTCGGCTGGGTCTGCCGCATTCCTGAGCCATGAGAGGGGGAGCAACAGAGAGAAGGAATGTGACTCTGTGTGAGAGAGAGAGAGAGAGAGAGAGAAAGAGAGAGAGAGCGAGAGAGAGAGAGATGGGGGGGAGAGAAGACCAGAGAGAAAGAAAAAGAGCGCTAAACAGAGTGAGAGAGTGAGAGAGAGAGAAATGGAAAAGGACCTGAGCAAGAGAAACAAAAAAAGGGATGGGGGGGGGGGGGCCTAAGAGGGAGAAAAAGAGAAAGAAAGAGAGGGGGAGAAGAGGACCTGAGTGCAGGGGTTGGGAGGGAACAGGCCAGAAAAAAAGGAAAGAGGGAGAAGGGTTTTTTTCTTTTCTTTTTCAAAGACAAGAGTGAGCTGGAAAAAGAAGAGAGGACTAGAAAGTTTGTAGACCAGTAAAGGGGGGTTGGAGGAGAGGAGTATTTTGAGGTGGACATGAAAAAAGACAAACCAAAAAAAGCACTTACATGTGCTCTGTCTTCTTTGTAGATGTTGCGCGCACTTTTGGCTTTGGCCGAGCAGCGAACTGCCTGTGTGTTAGGCAGCGCGTTGTATTTTTGGAATTCATTCATTGTTGAAACAATACAGCCCTTGTCTCCGCTGCACTGTTTATTTATCTCTTGTCCGACAGAAACCGGGTGGGTTAATGCAGTTGATTTGGTGCCTTAATGCAGTTTGTGTCCACAGGGTTTTTGTGGCACAGTTGCCACACCCATTTGGTGTAATGTAGTAGCTGTAGTGGGAAAAATTCATTTAAACAGCAAAACATCATTCACCAATAAGTTCAGCCTGATACTCTTAGATGGGAGGGCAGTCGTTTTATATCAAGTTATAGCACAGCAGTGGGGAAAAAGAAATGGCACTGTCCTTTTATTCACTGCACTGTGCACAAAAGGATTTTGTGAAGTGGGTTAGGAGTATGTATGAGATCAAAGTGATCAAATTTGGTCATTTTAGCCAATCATTAACACAGCAGTTCAAACCTGAAGACAATAACGAGACAGGAAGTACAGTGCTTCAAATCAGAGGATACAGTATATGTATTTAAGTTATTTAAGTGATGAATTTGTGTGACAAGCTAGATATTGCAAACCAGTAAGCAGACTGCATGTTTGTGGTTGTAATCATTCAAATATACCTTGCAGACGGAATAAAAGAAACAAAAGCCCGATCTGGTGTTGATTTAGACATGCTCCTATAGGCTTTATGTACAATAGCTACATTTTAATTCCCAACCATTTCTTGTGCCGTTTCATTCACATATTTCATAGTGACATTTCTCCCATGCACTGAAAGAACACACCTACTCGTGCTCTTTCTGCCTAGAGATGGCAAAAAGATTTTGACCTTGCAGTTCAGTGTCATGAAAGCTAAGGTTCTATTGTGCAATGGCTGCATCATTACATACGAGTGTCCTAAAGTCAGTTTTTGCTCCCATGGAAGAAATAGTCTGGAAGTTCACATCATCTCCAGTGCACATGCTTGGGGTGTATTAGTACGTGTGTTTGTCCCAAGCTGTTCGCTACAGGATGTTCAGTTCGTTATGCTACTTCCTCGTTCGGTACACCCTGACCCTCGCACACTCGGAACAGAAATTCTGGAACACACTTTTTACCCGTAAGGTTTTGTGTATACACTTCAGACATTTCATTTACGACGGCATCACCCGAATGCGTCGATCAGCAGAACGAGACAAAAACAGACTGGAAGGCATTCTCCCCACAACATTACGGCAGCCTCTCACTGCAGATTTAGGCCGTGCCAAAGTAATAACTAATAGCTACAGAGTATTTATCGCTGTGGACATGCCCCCAATACTCGGTTGAAGAAAATACAGAATTAAGGCATGTCCTGCCCTGTATAAACGCATTATTATCAACAGGTCAGAGTCGTATGATGGAGCATAACTGATAGTTGTGTGATACATTTTTCTCGTTGACAATATGCCAGTATTTGAGTGCCTTAACTGTTTCAATGAGAATTATGGCTAATGAGTCACTGCTGAATGCTTCCATTTTTCAAAATAAAGGGAAAGAATTTTTTATTTCCCCCCCCCCCCCCCCCCCCCCCACTGCCAAACAGTCACCCCAAAACTGAGGTACACCCCGAACTGTGAATTTTGTGTCCCGTAACACCCCTAATGCATACTGTATGCCATCATGTAGACACTGTACGGCACATACACGTGTGTGTGAGTGATCGAAAAAGAGAGAGAGATGAGCTGCTGGCCAGGAGCTGACAGAGGTCCTGTTTTAATACACTGGTAGAGTGTGGTGGCTGTAGGCGGTACTTATGGCTGGTCTTGCTCGTAGTGACAGCACATGCACTCCTATTACTTGACTCATGCCTCATGCATTACTCTACTGGCTGACTGCTGGGAGGGGCTCTGCTGACCCCTGCTGGTCGAAAGGAGTACTTTCCTTCAGCGCACCTCTCCTAGAGTACAAAGAAATGGGTTTGACCTGCTTAGCAGCCGCACATGTCTGCTTAAAAAAAAAAAAGATATTTGGCTGTGCATTACATTCTGCTGTTGACATATTGTACTTGGACAATCAGTAGGTGTATTTGATGATGATGAGTTTCATATCCTGACTCTTGACCCTTGCTATGTATCGTTATTAGATATAAACAGACATAACAATAGTGGATCTACACTCTTTTCTGACTCACTGCTTGTTTTGTTGCCTCTCCCACAGTTCTCAGTATCCGCGGCGTTCAGGAAGAGGATCCACCAGATCCCCAGATCATGCGCCTGGACAACATGCTGCTGGCCGAGGGCGTGTCGGGGCCGGAGAAGGGTGGGGGTTCGGCAGCTGCAGCAGCAGCGGCCGCTGCGGCAGGGGGATCCCCCAACGACGGCAGCATTGAGCACTCGGACTACAGAGCCAAGCTGGCCCAGATCCGCCAGATCTACCACTCCGAGCTGGAGAAGTATGAACAGGTAAGACAAATCAAAGTGATGATTCAAAACACTAACAACTCCTAGCAGACTAACACAAATTGACTCATGGTGCCATGCCTAAAAAAGTTTTGTTAGGCTAACTGTAGTAGACCTAAATGTTAACTAGATTTATTTTCACTGTTGCCCACATTAGCATGTGTTGTTTGACATAACACGAAATGATGTTGATTTTCAGGCATCTGTCAAGCCTTAGGCAGCCAGGAAAATAGTTGCCTACACGTGTACTATTGGAGCGTTCTGCTTAGCCTATGTAGTTACCACTAGCTGAAAACAAATGGCAATATCAATATAACATTTCACAACACTGCACATAAGTGACCTTGTCCTTTGATCATCAACCGTTTTTGAGTTGTTGCGATATATTTTTTCTGAACCTGTTTTGCACAACTGGACAAGCGTTAATGTTTAACCCTGTCACATCATAACATTATTATATGTTCTGACAAATGTGTTCATCTGGGGGACGGTCACCGCAAACCGTGACACAAAATTAACAATTTAGGCACCTTGGTGGCCATTTTAGTCGCCATCTGGACCCCACCAGTGTGGTATCTGCTAATGTTCTGGGCGTGCAGAATGAGTTTGAGCATGGTTTGGGTATTTAGAAATAGTACAGCCCCAATCACAGGATTTCAGTACTGATATGTAGTTTGTGCTGCTCTTGTAGCATGAGCCATCATTACTTTGCTGCACTGTAAGCATGAAGACTATGTATTATCCAGTCAAATCTATTCTGTACTTGAGCACGTAGACCATGTGGAATGATGAGTCTCTCCCCATCCATGTTGATAGGACCCTGTTTTTTTTTCATGATGGACTAAAACAATTGCTTGGCCAAAATGAAGAAGAGCGTGAAGTAGACAGACCTGTCTGTTAAGGCTTCTCTGTAACATGCCCCCCCCCCCCCCCCCCCCTCTCTGTTCCCCAGGCGTGCAGTGAGTTCACCAACCACGTGATGAACCTGCTGCGAGAGCAGTCCCGCACACGGCCCATCTCCCCGAAGGAGATCGAGCGCATGGTGAGCATCATCCACCGCAAGTTCAGCTCCATCCAGATGCAGCTCAAGCAGAGCACCTGTGAGGCCGTCATGATCCTGCGCTCGCGCTTCCTGGACGCCAGGTGAGAGTGTGTCTTTGTGTGTGTGTGTGTGTTAGCAATCCTGAAGCTGAAATCAAATCAATGGGAAGATCATGTATTTCGTTTTTTCTACTGACAGTTTTGTGTAGAAAGAGCCAATTTGACATTTGCCTTCATTTGAATGTCTTTGCATATTTTATTTCTTCACATAGTCTTTACAATTTTTGAATTAATCAGGAAACCTTCTGTATTTAATCTGTAAAACGTTTTAATCTTGAAATACGTTGAAATACGTCTGGTCACATCTTCACAGGCGCAAGAGGCGCAACTTCAACAAACAGGCAACGGAGGTGCTCAACGAGTACTTCTACTCGCACCTGTCCAACCCGTACCCCAGCGAGGAAGCCAAGGAGGAGCTGGCCAAGAAGTGCGCCATCACCGTCTCTCAGGTCAGAAGGGCGCCATGTCACCTCAGCCGCTGGCACTGCACCGGCCCCCTAAGCATTAAGATCAGAGAGAGAACCTTTAGCCCTCGGAGCTCAGCACTAACTGCCCCGCATGTGTCCGCCTCTACTGCTGTCCTCCCATAGCGCGGCTTATAGAGCAAGACACTAGCTGCGCCCAGGGGCATGGAAGCAGATCCCAGGGAACCTCAAAACACTGCAGAATTGTATGCCTCCACTGTGTTCTGTTAGTCGCTCTGGATAAAAGTGTCTAATGAATCAGACTCAAATGTAGAACCCCCCCCCCCCCCACTGTCTGTATTCATGGAGGGTTAAATATGTTCATGTCGTCTTCCTCGTCCTTCTTTTCTCCAGGTCTCTAATTGGTTCGGCAACAAGAGAATTCGGTACAAGAAGAACATTGGTAAGTTCCAGGAGGAAGCGAACCTGTACGCGGTAAAAACGGCAGTGGACGCTGCCAATGTGTCGGCGCAAGCTAGCCAGGCTAACTCTCCGGCGACGCCCAACTCAGGTACTGTCTGCTCCACCTCCCCCGTCAGCCTCTGTAGCGCACACACACAAACCCCCGCTCACACCCACTCATGTAGTCAGGATCAAATGCATGATACATTGGCCCAGGGTGTAGAGTAGCAGTAGCTCAATGGTTTGGTGCCTGCATGTGTCTAAGCTTCCTTAATATAGACCCATCGTATGCACACATCCTAGTGTCACTTTGTTACACTCACACTTCAGTACAGATTTAATGAACATTCACCCATCTGTCCCCCTGTCCTAACTGTGTCCATTTTTACAACTCTCTGTGTGTGTGTGTGAGTGAGTGCCTGTGTGTTTTTTGACGCTGAGTCAATCAGTTTTTGTTGCTTTTGCGTTCACAAGTAGTAAATTGCTGAGTGTTTATTATGTCCCACCAGACACTTCAAACAAGCCTTCAGCTGAGAACAAAAGTTTGCTTTGCTATGTGTGAAGGTGCTGATTAGATATGGAAACTAATTTCTCAGACTTATCGCCAGCTGTCAGATATGTAGTAAGGTTACTGATGGGTTGTCTCATTAAGGTATAATAGCACTGAGGCTGTTAGTGTCGTGTGTATCCAGTGAGCTTGCTCTTTCAAAGGTGGTGAGCTAACAGAAAATGTATGCTTGACGCTTCAGAGGGGTCTTCAGTCCGAACAGAAAGAGTTTGATCACTTTGTACATGTTTTACACAACACACAGTTATTACGTTGAATGTTATTTGTTCTTTCATCTTTTATTGTAGCAACACTATCTGATTTTCTGTAAGTCCAACACCCAACCTTTTGTGTGTCTCTTAAGCCTTTGTCTACACAAGAGAGAACCAAACACATTCACTGATACGCACATTTAGATAGTGAAATCTAGCCCTACTTGCTCAGGATTAAGCAGGCAAAGGTAGGTGACTTCAGTATTAACATCATATCGCTCTTCCGCATGGAAGACCATGCCATGTCATGACTGGTTACTTATCAGACGTAATCCGACATTTCATTTCCTTAGTCCTGTCAATGAATCGGCCGGGTAAAGTTCCCTGCTGAGACACAAGATCTAACACGGAGCCAGAGATATGGCCAAGTTTACAGAAGTGGTGTTCTACTACAGTGAGGTGGCATGACCTTCAGGACTGCCTCGTTTCATTTCATTTTTACTTCTTTTTTTTTTTTTTTTTCTAGAACATTTGTCGACTAATGCAGGCAGATACTCTTGACCCAGAACAGGCAGTCTCCCAGACCGGAAAGACAAATGTGACTGGGTTGCCTTATATAGTAGGGAGTGTCACACGTAGAAGCAGCTATCTTACACAGTGGTGTGTGTAACCCCATGCCACTGCTAACACCCCACGCCCACTCACCGGGTCAAAAGCGGCATGCCTGACGGGCTCCGTGTATCACCTGCAGGATCGTCGGGCTCGTACAGCCTCTCTCACGCAGGAGACGCCTACCTCGGTCTGCGCTCGCTCAACGGGGAGGGCCTCGCTGTCGCCCCCTCTCTTCAGCAGCAGGTAGGCGCTGAAGATGTCCCCAGTGAGCCTGCATCAATGCCCCTGTCCCCAGTGAGCCTGCATCAATGCCCCTGTCCCCATCCCCTTACTTTGTCCCTCTTATCTGCCTGGCAGTTCTGTAGTCACCCACCTCTGCCTGCACCGTTCGCGCCCCCCCCCCCCCCCCCCCCCCCCCAGCCCTGCATCACCAGAAGTGCCCGGACCCCATGATGCCCCACCCCCATCCTCCCTCTAGCCCTGACAGATCCCCAGCCTAGTGTGTGTGTGGCCCGCTTGAAACACCCACAAATGTTTTCTAGCCCTCCCATTGGATCAGTGCTGTTTGTGATTGTGAGACCCCATCTTTATCATTTTCGTTTTCTCGTTTTTATTTTCCATTTTGATTCTTCTCATCTCCTCCATCATTTCACCCAGAAGCCCCCCCTCTCCTTGTGCCCCAGTGCTGTGGATAAGGTGTTTGAGTAGACCCAGTGCTGTTATACACAAACATGTTATTTTGAACCAGTCTTAAGTGGATTTATTTGACGTGTTGGGTTGGGTCGAACTGTGCATTGTAGCCATACAGACAAATGTGTGTAGCTCGCTTTCGGAGGGACAGCCAGGGCCGGGGGAAACCAACCTCCCTGGCAAAATGTGAAATACAGGCCTTGATTTGGATAGACTGCTCTCTTAAAAACGCTGACAAGCCGCTCTGCCGTAAAGAAATGGGTTTTTTATCGTTTCGTCACTGAAGAGGCACTAGGCAGCGATCTGCGCGAGGCGAAGCAGAGCATTGAACTCTGCGGCCCTTTAAGCATTTAATCTGCCCCTGCTGGGAGAAGGAGAATGGGATGAAGCTGAAGCCCCTATTGAGATCCAGACGAGATTTATGGTGCCTTCAGCACCACTGCCAAGTCTAGACAGAGAGGAGAGGATTTCTCACCACACTCCTTTCTGTGTGTCAAGTGGTTCACCTTTAAATTAGATGGATTACTTGGTGACAGCGGAGTAATAATTTGTTTGGAGTGCGAAATAATATGAATGTGGACCCCCCAGCAGTTGTAACGCCAATAAATGGTGAATGTTGGGATGCTTCAGCTGTAAGACATTCATTTTCTTCCTCCTGGCAGCGTCAGTCGGTGGAAATAACAAGCAGCTGTGAAGTGGCTTCTGAGAGTGGTGTTATACTAGTCACTGTATTACACATATGATCTACAGTCCATTGTGTTATTTTTTTTATGTAGGTATGAAACTAAAAAAGAGAACTGGTTTAACCATGCAAAGTCCTTAAACTATTTTTTTTTGCAAACCAGATTCTATGTTACTTCAGTAGTTTCAGTAATGTTTCTTGTCTTTTAGTTTGAGTTGCGCTTCTTGCCATTTTAGTTTGAATTGAAAGTGTTGACCTGCTTACCTGTCTAAATGTCACAAGTTGTGTCTGTTTTAAGGTCCTGGAACAAGATTGTGTACATGCACACAAATCTTGCATGTGCAATTGGAGATGGCTTGTGTTTGGTGTGGTCCAACATATTTAGAGAATTTGTGTTCAACAAATGTAGTTAATTAGTGTTGACCTCTGGTTAGTTTTGGTCTAACTTGATTAGGGATTTTTTGCAAATAAATGCAGTTATTCAATGCCGTACCACCCTGGTAACGCTTGTCCCTGTTGCCTGACAGGTGGATACCCTGCACCGTGCTACACACCTGACGGCCGGTTATGAGGAGCTGTCAGGAAGTGGCCTTTTTACCCCACACAGCCTGGACGTGAGTGGAGCACACATTCATACACACACGCTCACACATGTATCTGTGTGTTTGTGTGTGTATGTGTGTATGTACACACACACAGACGTACACGCTTGCATACACGTACACACACACACACACACACAGATTCTCACGTACATGCACATATGCCAACACATATAAATATACACACACCTTCCCTTTCTTTTCTCCTTCATCCTTGTTTTATTCATATCAGTAGACAAACATTGCACACCCATTTGTAGTTGCAGACCATTCACTGAGAAGAAATGAGGACAGAAAGATGCAAGGCCTATACACACTCCTTGTGTTTCTTGTGTGCCATTCTGATGATAATGAAAACAGACAAAAATAATAATGACAATAATAGTAAAATTAAAAAACATTACCTAATAAATGTGATTAGAAAAATAACCCGATTAATTTCCGATTAAAGACGGAAGCTTGTAAAAATAGATAGTCAAATGTAAAATCTCAAAATTATTGTAGAATCAACAAAAAGGAAGTATATGTTTCTAAAATATATATTTCACCCTTTGGTGAAATCAAGTTTCTAACCTTGTTAACATGTCCATTTGTAGTTCTTTTCATACGCAACATATAAGCTAAATAAGCGGGCAATGCCATGGCTGAGTATTTCCACCTTGGAACTGTAGTGTACCAACGACGGATGGAATCAGACAGCCTGGGTTTCATATGTCACAAACCTAAGGAACCAATCCCGTCGCTCCACACCACGTTCTAAGTTCAAGTGCTCGATAAACTTGCAAAGCTTGTGAATTCAACAAAGCTCCATGTCAAGTGTACATTGGATGCTCCCAGATATTTTAACCATTACATATGCAGAAATAATAACAAAACCCAGGCAGCTGCGTTTCATTTTTTTTAGAAATATTTCAAACGAATCCATGGCACTAAATACTAATACTTGTACCTAATACTTTGTTGATGTAACTTTATACATTTGTAACAGTTGGCACAGTGATTGTCCTCTATCCTCTGCATTCTTGTGCAGATGGTGCCTTAGCTAGTACTAAATGTCCTCTCTCTCTCTCTCTCTCTCTTTTGTTCCCGTCCCCTCCAGGCTAACAACAGCTGGCAGGACACCACCAACCCCTCTTCCGTCACCTCTCCACCTGGTGCCCCCGGCAGCATCCATTCAGACACCTCTAACTAAGACAAATGCTTTTCTTCCCTACTCTCACACAGACACCCACTGACACGTGCTCTCGACCCACCGCTCCTTCCACTGTCCCTGATGTGGCCCCCCAAACCACTGCCATCTCCTTGCTCTGACACCCTCCCCCCCCCTCCCCAACCTCAAGATCGACACTACCCATAAGCCCTCTGGACCATCCCACCGGGCCAGGCATGATGGGGGGAAAAAGCACACAAACACTCAATGCTCACTTCTGAGGACCGCAGCAGAAACACAAAAAGACAGGACTGCCTTCATCACAAAGGGGCAAAACTCACTGCTGGACCGTGATAACACTCCTCCACATAGAGGAGCGAGAGAGATAGAACACACAGAGAGGTTCCTTCCTGTGAGCCTAAAAACAACACGCAACGTAATGTGATGACCGGTCTCCTAACAAAGGCCTGAGATGATTGAACTCACTCATCATCCACCCACCAACACGCACACACGCACACGCACACACAAACAAGGCGTCACCCTCTGTAGACTTCTGCATTCATTTCTGAGGGTGAAACCAGCAGGCGGCTGAGCACCAGACGCCCCTCTGTCTTGGGGAGGAGTCTGCAGCTCTCTCCAGTCACAGTGGACACCTCCCTCTCTGGGTCCTACTCACGGCTCCCCAGCCCCACCACCACCATCACCACCACGCTTGTACCAAAGTGCTGTACCAACAGTGGTCATCCCTTCCGTTTCCTCACAGAACAACCTCAGACACCCTTGAACTGAACACCAATGCAAGATATCCTTACATCCTGTTCTGCTTGTTGCAAGTCGGTTCCTTTTTAACGGAGTTTCAAAAAAAAAAAAAAAAAAAAAAAAAAACAAGCTCAACGTAGCACTATTATTAAGTAAGTGAAAAGAACCTTATAGTATTGTAATAAGGTTGTTTAAAGTACTTTTATCAAACCTCTCAATGCTTGTATATGGACACCCACAAGACACACACACACACACACACACACACACAAACACACACACAGACACAACGTTTACAACAGCTGACAACTAATGAAAATGTGTTAAGCACAAGTATTTTTTTCAGCAATTGGACCTCTTCCGTAGGACACAGGTCAGAGCATAGGATGCTTTCATTCAGAAAGAAAACAAAGGAGTGCTGAGGTTGCAGCAGGACGTATGTCAGACATACCGCTAACAGGCCGAAGAGACAGGAAAGTACTGTGCAGGACAGAGGTTGGGAGAGGAGAATGTATAGGTTCTTTCTATGGAAATGGATTTCTATCTCTCTTTCTCTCCCATACACACACTCGCACACACACACACACGCACACACACACTCTACACACACTCTGCAGCCACCCTGGTCACTTTTGTTCAATACTGTTGTGTAATCCTTGGATTTTTGTTTTGTTTCCTTTTATATATAAAAAAAAAATGTAATCTGTTTCTTTTGTTTTTTTTCTCAAGTAATACCCCAGCCACCAAATACAAAAAAGTACATTTGTAGAGTTGAATAATTTTATGTTAGAATAAGGGGAGGGGAGACGTGGGAGACTGAATAGGGAATGGTTTTTTTCAAAACCAGAGGAATGCTACGTGTAATTGTCTTCCATGCATGTAGACGTTGGTGTTTTTTGTGGTGTCATCAGACCTGTGCATCTACATCAGTTCAGGTGACTAACTGGTTCGCTCTTCTATTTTTGACTTCTGGAGAAGTTGTAAAAACTTTTTCGAGAGGGTACTAATGACAGACCAAAAAAATGAAGAAAAAAAAAATCATCATACACACACTGTACTGACAAGTCCTGCTGGCTGGTGTTTCTGTTCTTGTTCTTTCTTTGAATGGTCTCTGTTTAGGGTTCCCTTCCCTTCTCCCTTCCCCTCCTTTCACAACATGCAGGCAGGAGGCCACAGATGACCGATTACAGTCGTTACCTGTATTGTTACAAACCAAAAATGTTTTCAGATATGTAATTATGATGACAAAACTGTGGTGGGTGTGTTAGTCTGAAAAGTTACACCTGGGGTGGAAACAAGGAGATTTGTCAGTTTTGCGTCAGTGTATGTGTTTGTTAATGTATGTGTGTATGAGTATGAGTGTGTGTGTGTGTGAGTGTGTGTGTGTGTGTGTGTGTGTCTGATCTTACCTTACGTTACTGTTGGTGTACCAGGGTGGGTGGGATGTTTTGTTGTGGGTGGTCTGGGGAAGAGAGGTGTAGGGGAAAGGTTGTTTGATCACTCACCCCTGTGCTTTGAGTTGATTGTATCATGTGTGCAATGGCAGCATCCATTCCACGGGAAGGCACGCTGTCTGTCGCTCTAGTTCTCCCAGCTGACCCCACGGCGGGAACTCCACTCTTTGTCTGTTATCTAGGCCACTCAAACAAGGGCTTTTACTCTCTCCTTTGAAAATGAACCAAAAAAGAGCAGCACTGGGTGTGTCATGATTCAAGACTAGAGCTTAATACAGAAACACATTTTCCACATTTTTATTTTCTCTAACTTTTTTTTGTTAACAACTTTATTGAAAAAAAAGAAAAAAAAGTCATGGTAGAACCAGAGTGTTTTGATATATGAATGACAAATTCTACATATGAGACAAAGGACACTGAAATGTAAATTAGAGTTTTGTTTGTAAACAACCAAACTCTGACAAGCTTTTCAAGGTATTAGCCAGATTCTGGTGTCCTCTGTTCTTTACTGTTACTTAAAAGCGTTTCATATGGCTGTCTTTTACAAGTAATGCTGTTACTACACCAAAATTATAATTTTCTTTTCTTTTCTACCAGTCGTCTGTGGATGTCTCTGTACAGATTGTGGAATGTTTCAACATATATCTTTTTTATATAAAGATTCTGTTTTCTTTTTTTTTCTTCTTTTTTTTTGTTGAGTTTCCTGGTTTGTTTTTGCCTTTACTCTGCATATGTAGTAAAGCAACAATGTTTTCTTTTCTTTTTTTTTTAAACATTTTAATTCTACAGCTTAGTTTTTAAGTTTGACTGTGGATTTTGGAGTGATTACT
The DNA here is from genome assembly GCF_900700415.2 of Clupea harengus. Lineage (NCBI taxonomy): Eukaryota > Metazoa > Chordata > Actinopteri > Clupeiformes > Clupeidae > Clupea > Clupea harengus. The sequence goes on along the minus strand of NC_045152.1, from coordinate 30,773,807 downwards.
TTGCTTATTTAGTGTGTTTTTGTGGAAAACAGAGTTTGAGTTTGGTGCAGTGAGAAACACTTCCTACACATACAGATTTGGCTCTGTTGTTGTTGTTTTTAAAACAAGACTACCAGAAATGTGCACTGTAGCAATACCTTCTCCGCAGGCAGAAACCCAAAACTGCACTCTCATTTTCCGTAGAATGTAGCTGATGAATTGACTCTTACAGGTCAGGCACAGTAGCTTTCCTTTTTTTAATTCTGATGTGTTATACATTTTTTTTTTTTAAAAGAAAAAAAAGAAAGACACTGAGGTTCTGTGACTCACATTTAATGTAGTGATTTATTTTAATTTTTTTGTCTTTTAAGTGTTGTGCTTCTTCATATAGATAACATCTATGCCTAGTTTTGGGTCCAGCTGAAGTGGATAGAGTGTTTTTTTGGAAGATACCTGTGCCACTGTCGCTGAGCCTGTGTTTGTCATCCTGCTACTCCTCAGCTTAACAAATGCCTCTGCACTGCTCGAGTGGCTCCCCCTGCACCAAATCAGAACTGCATCGATAGCGTTTTTATATACTTTGTTTTATTAGACTCTTAGTGTCTCCCTCCTCCTTTCATTCGTCTTTCTTCTTTATTCACCCCATTCTTTTTCTTCTCTACCTCTCTCTTTTTCCATTTCTCTTGTATATAAATCCCTCTGTTTTCAGGCTGGTCGGCCTGTAAAATCCTTTTATACCTCAACTTTAGAACTGTTCTAGTAAGAGAAAAATATGAGAAAATTGTAGTGTTCCTTATTAGAAATACAAAAAACTAATAAAATAATCTAGTGTGCTTTTTATCATTTTGGGGTGTTTATTTTGGGGATGTTTATTTGCTTGTTTTAATGGGAACAATGACCTTTAGTCACTACAACTATGCTATTGTGACTTACAAAAAAAATAAAAAATGTGTAAAGAACCTTGCACTGTGTTTATGTTGCCCCCAGAAATCTGGGAATACTTGAAATGTCCAAGGGACATCATGATTATTACATATATTAACACAAATCATGTAGCACATATACATTTGTGATTATACTATTGGCACAAGAATACTGGTGACGTCCTGTATTACTCATGACCTGCAGTAGCTTCAGTCAGTTTGTGCTTCTGTACAGCATTTATGGCGTGGCATATTTGTCCTTTGTGGGATAATCAACTATAGACTGACAGGGAAATACCTTTTCAACTGTGGTATGTAGAGATTTTGATGTATACAAGAAGACTCTAAACATAAAATGTTAAACATTTAATACTTGATACAAATCTGCTGCAACAATATGATGGTTCACAGTGTGTAATCATGGGCCGTCAGCAGAAATCTGGTTTGCAATACCTCTTAATAATCAGTGTTAGTCTATATTCAAGATGGATACTGTGAGGAAGTGCAAACGATTACAAGCTCCATTCAACAAAACAAACAAAAAAAAGTTTCACACATTACCCACAACAGCCAGCGTCCATCCCACAAATGAACATCGTCATTTGGCAGTAATAAACAGGACCTGTCACACCCACAAACGTAATGACTCATTTCCCACCAATAATAACCCAATCATTAAGTCATTTGCAGGAAGTTATGTTTGTGGGACTATTATGTTTAAAAAGTGCAAATTTGTATTACGTTTGTGAGAAGTTATTACATTTGTGGGTGTAACAGGACAAATGTAAGACCATCCTTAACACGTGCTTCTTCTGTGATCACAGTAGCTTGGGTGTTCCCAGAGGCAGAAAGTTGGTGGCTGAGAGTCCACTGGTTTCATCCCCAGACCAGCCGGGGTATCTGGGCGCCTGGCACAGATGGGCACTGTTTTCAGGCCTTTATCACCTTGCCCATCAACTGCCACTGTGCATCCCCAATAAAGGCCCTATTGGCCAGCCAGTGCTGTGGCTCAGTGTCCCATGGCACGCTGGGAGAGGGCCTATACTGGGCTATTTCCTGGTATAAATGTGAAGCAGGCCATTGATGCATAGATAGGAGAAAGCATTGCTCTTTCCGGTTTCCCTGGGTGAGTTACAATTTAGAAATCTAGCAATGCATGATAAACAACAGGAAGATGCAAAAAGGCAAAATAACCTTGTCCTATATGACAATACGATAATCAATTAAATGTAGCAGGTGTTGTTTTTTTCTTTCAACTCCTTCGTCCACAAATACCAGATTCGAGAATGGTATGCTCACAAATTGCAACTCCAAAAGACTTATGCAAGACAAATTGCAACTCCAAAAGTGTCTTCATATGCACATAACAATGCTATGCGGAGCTGCTTGAGAACAGATGGCGTCTTGAAGATCTACTGTCCCTTTTCTTGAACTCAATAGTGGACGGCTCCCCCTGCTGGTCGCTGTCACTCCTGCACACGAAACAGAGAATCTGCTTGAAGGTCTTTCTCATGTCCTCGTCTCTGTACGAGTAGATGATCGGATTCACCAGCGAGTTGCACTCGGCCAAGGCCAGGCAGAACTTCTCATACTGCAGAACCTGGCAAACCTTGCAACCCAGCCCATCCAGCAGAAGGATCACTAGGCCAGGGGTCCAGCAGATGACAAAAGCACCTGAAGGCAGATACCACAACAAAACACTTGCTATGAAAAAGATGCATCCTCTGACTTCCTGACATGAGACTTCTGCCCTTAACCACACCCCAACATGACATGACATGCAAATAGAGCTTTGTAGATAAGGCAAGACAGCAGGTGAGAAAAAAATGGCTTGCCGCAGACAGACGATAAGTTGAGAAATCTCTCAGAAGAGGAAGCACTAAGACCAAAGGATTGCAGCAAAGCTGGTTTGCCAACTTGGATGTTCAGAAAGACTAAAAAGGATTCGAGGTAAACCAATACCAGATCGCTGACACTTTTATATGTACTCATTCTAAAAAGAAAGGGCCAGCCAGTTATATAAAAAAGTTGACAAACCATTTGCTGTAAAAAAAAAAAAGGGTTACCTAAGGTACAATCAGTTGTACAAATATGTGGTAGTTGCATACCAGAAAGAAAGAAAACCTGAAGGGGCAAGGCTGATCTTGCAGGTGAAAAACAACTACACTCTGAAGTTTTATCTAAAGAACACTTTGGATATTGTTTGAATATCCACACACCACAGTTATGAGCCTGCTGTGCCATATAATTAAGCAATAAGGAAAATTCCCCTGTCACGCTCATACTGTAAACTTTGATCATCCCTCAGTCACTTACCTAACACTATGACCACAGTCTTCATCAGGTTGATGACTGTCTCATAATTCAGCTGGTCAGCATCCGGGGTGGGCCTGCTGCGGCAGCGGCGGCGCACGTAAAGGAAGATGCGCGCGTACATGGCCACCATGATGGAGAACATCAGCAGGTTGAGCACGGCCCAGAACACCAGGAAGCTGCGCTGGTACAGCGGCACCGTGGTAGAGCAGGTGTCCAGGTCGCACACGCAGTGCCAGCCCATGGAGGGCACCAGGCCCATGAAAATGGCCACCACCCAGAGGCCCAGGATGAGCAGCACCACGCGCCGGTTGGTCATGGTGCTGTGGAGCTGCATGGTGAAGATGGTCTGGTGCCTCTCCACGGCCACCGCCAGCAGGTTCGCCACCGAGGCTGTCAGGCTCATGTCGACAAGGGCCCCGCGTATGAACCATTCGTGCTGCGTGAGACCGATGGTGTAGGGCCCCGTGTGGAAGAGCAGGTTCACATAGGACACCCCAGCAAACAGGTCCGCCGCTGCCAGGTTGCCCAGTAAGTAGTAGATGGGGAAGTGGAACTTACGGTTGATCGTGATGGCAGCGATGACCAGTATGTTGGACAGTATGACGATGAGACAAACTGTGACCCCGAGACCTAACACCACATAGTCTCTACTGGACCAGACCGATGTTATGTGCTTTCCGCTGTGATTGTAGAAGAATGACACTGGTTTGTCATAATTCTCACACTGTTGCATTGCTAGGGCAGACAGACAGGCTACAAGCAGTTGGTGTTGATCCCTTTGGTGGCAGATGACACCTGGCGTGGATAATGAACACAGTGAATGTAGGCTTGGCAGAGCCAGGCTAGAAAACACCCTCCATAGTGACTGAAGCACTGTAAGCATTTGAGTTACTTTGTCATACAATCAGCAGATGTTAGTTCTGTTAAATGAGTTTTCAAAAAACGTGTTATTTTATTTTAGTATATTGTTTTGGAATATTAACTATAGACAAAGTTCTATAATACATAGCCTATAATTGCCTAACTTGGTAACTACATCTAAAGTGTCTAGTGACCTAGTCTTTTTTATCTCAATAATATAAATATGGATACATGCCATGGTTTTGTAAAGTAATAATAGCAAATGCTAACTGCTATCATCCTTTCCCACACTGTCACTGTCAAACACACGAAAATAAAGTTTATAGGCTAGTCACTACTGGCATATCTTTGGCGCCGACATTTTAGTTATTCCTCGAAAAGATAAGGTCAACAGGAAATTCACGATCTGTATTCGAAACGTTCACACAAACGGGTTAGAACAGAGTACCAAATAAACTACTAAGACATTTTATAGCCTATTCATAGGCTACTTTAATCAAATGATTGACTTACCGGTTTATCCAAACGATTGGATTTATGGAAATATCGACAAATGTCACCAACAGCAACAGGCTACCCGTCTTCCAGGTATACGCCTCATAAAGTAGCAGACTGATGATTGCAACATTCATAGGGGTAGATCTCCAATAGACTGTTGGCGGTATATCGAGTTCAAACGTTATCTGACGTACGACCATTTAGGCTGAAACGAGTGCTCTCGGCAGAACAGTTCCTTAGACACCAATGAGCGTCTGCTGACTGAAGTACAGACCCAACCAACAACACTAGAAGAGTGACGCAATATGAATATGAGAAAAGAGCTCACATGTAGAATAGAATAGATAGAATAGAAAAGCCTTTATTGTCATTGTATTTATACAACGAAATTTTGAGTGCTTCTCCTGTTGGTGTGACGAGGGACAACATATAACACAACAACAACATATAACATAACAATACTACAACTATCCAAAAACAGTAGGAACAGCCCCCCAAAAAATATATATATACATTAAGAGTAGAACAAAGTGCGGTGGCATAGACTAAAGTACTTCAATAAATACATCAATTAATACAGCTTTGTTTATGCACATGTGTAAGGTGCCTGAGATGGTATGTGACTTGTAGTCAATAAAGTGCTTAGTGTTTAGTGCATGTCGGTATTTAGAGTTCTGATGGCTGTCGGGAAAAAACTGTTCTTAAGACGCGTGGTCCTTGCTCTAAAGGATCTGTACCGTCTGCCTGAGGGCAGGAGAGTAAACAGGTGGTGGCCTGGGTGAGAGGAGTCTTTTAAGATGTTATTGGCCCTGCTAAGGTAGCGGGAGCGGGCAATGGATTCCAGGGAGGGCAGTGAGCAGCCAGTGATTTTTTGTGCTGTGTTGATGACCCTTTGGAGGGCTCTCTTGTCTGCTGCGGTGCAACCGGAGTACCACGCCGAGATGCAGTAGGTTAGTACACTTTCGATAGTGGTGCGGTAGAAGGCCACCATCAGTTTACACTCCAGGTTGTTTTTCCTGAGTACTCTCAGGAAGTGTAGTCGCTGCTGTGCCTTTTTTACTGTCTCTGAGGTGTTGACAGACCATGAGAGGTCATCTGATAAATTGGCTCCTAGGAATTTGAAGGTGTGGACCTTCTCCACACAGTCCCCGTTGATGTAGAGTGGGGCCGGAACTGCACTTTGCCTTCTGTAGTCCAGAATTAATTCTTTCGTTTTTGTGGTGTTCAGTGACAGATTGTTGTCTGAGCACCACACTGTCAGTTTCTGTACTTCATCCCTGTACGCTGATTCGTCATCTTCTGATATGAGCCCGATCACGGTGGTGTCGTCAGCAAATTTAATGATGGTGTTGGTGGGATGGGTTGGAGTACAGTCATGGGTGTACAAGGAGTACAGTAGTGGGCTCAGCACACAGCCTTGTGGAGAGCCAGTGCTTAGAGTGATGGTGGAGGAAAGGTGGGGACCGAGTTTTACAGTTTGTGGGCGGTTTGAGAGGAAGTCCTTTATCCAGGTGCAGATGGAGGGGGAGAGGCCTAGTGCAGTTAGTTTGCTGACTAGTATGTCAGGGATGATAGTGTTAAAAGCTGAGCTGTAGTCAATGAAGAGCATTCTTATATAGGTTCCACGGAGTTCCAGGTGGCTCAGTGCGGTGTGGAGGGCTACGTCGATGGCATCTTCCGTGGACCTGTTTGCTCTGTAAGCAAACTGATGCGAGTCAAATGTGGGGGGAAGGGTTGATTTGATGTGCCGTGAAACCAGTTTCTCAAGTAGGCTTAACCTAGAGTTATAAACACGTGTCATGAGGGCTTACTGTTTTCAAGCATTTCAAACATTTAGAGACGCAATATGTCATTATCTGTGCTATTTCTTATCTGAAAATAGGCCAGCCTGCATGTAGTCTAGCTAGTCTGTAGAAGGATATTTCTTTGTCAAACATTTTTCAGATATCAACGTTTTAATCACATTTGAATGAAATAACTGATATTAATGAGACAGAACAAATGCAATGTTTTTAACGTTGGTCCAGAAGCCACTTGTAAAGCCAATGGATTTTGCAGATTGTTTTAAAGCAGATGCATCACATCACACTAAACGTGTTTGTGGTTTGCCGTTTTCCTGTTTTGTAAATGCCAAAACACAGTAACCTATACCCTAAATATCTGTCACGTGTTCTTCTCTAGTCCAAGTAAATGAAGATGTTTTTCACTTATTTATGCTGACAAATCACAATATACCTTGTCACTTCACAGAGGCCTTCCTAAAAAGGAGTAGAAAAGGTAAAAGTAGTCTATTTCTCTGTTTTAAAATATAGCCCAGGGCCATATGGAGATTTCTGTGGCATGGGCTGTAGATTATGGACACACATTTTAATCAATTTGTGGCAGGAACTTTATTTACAGAGCTGAAGTGTCACCGAACAGAGCCAAGGTTTAAGGGCGGATCACTTTTGGTTTCAGGCACATGCTGTTTGATTTTATGGGTACTTATTCAGTGAAGTCACTGGCTTGCTTTGAAAACAAATTATGCTGTTATGGTAACAAAACTTCCATGATGCCAGTGTGTTACAGAACGAAGTGCAACGTAAAAGAAAATTAGATACAGAAGGAATAAATGCAGAACAAAAGATAGAACTGACAAAACCAGCAGAGAGGTTATAACTGTAGCCGTGGTTTGAACTGAAAGATAAGAATGCTATAACCGGCAGAAACAGTTTATAACTGTAGCCATGGTTGGAACTGTAGCCGCAGACGCAAACAGAAAGACGAGGCATGGGATTTCTTTTCTCTCATTTTCATCTGAATGTAGTGAGGGCCTTTGTTACAACTGCCCCTGGGTTGGGGACAGTTGTAACAGTGGCCGAGGACAATTAACGTGCTTGTCTGAAGGGGTAAAGTAAACCTTACGGCCACAGCCATGCATTATTCAAACCAAAATAGTGGAGGATAATGGTTTTCTATAAATTGTGATGCATGTTACAAATGTCCCCAGCCAACTTATCCTAATATTTCATAAGATAATTGAAATATAACACATTCTGTGCAGGGCCCTATTTGTCTGTGGAAACTGCCGCACAAAATGACTTCTGTCTATAACTTTTGTAAGAGACACCAGCTGAAATTTATAATGTAGCATGTGTTACAACTGTTCCTCAAGACTCAAGTCTCAAGCCTTTGGTCACAAATGCAGGTCAAGTCTCAAGTCTCTTGGTTGTTGTGAGCGTTCTATCATCTGCTGCATGCCATTCAGTCTACTTAAAACACGGCATAGATATATCCAAGGAATTCAAAACAGTATAGATTAGCTGTTTAATACATGATCACGTTAAAAAGGCTAATGCAATGCAATATGGGGAAAAAAGGGCAATGAAAGCTTTCCTTTAAAGTTCATAACTGTATTTTGCTTTGTACATTAACATACAGTAACTATTGTGGGCCTGCTTACAGTTTTTCTCAGTTGCTTCAGTAGATTTCTCAAATAAGAATTCTCAGACATTCTCAAAACATCTATTCACTTCTACACAGCATAACAGTAATTTCTCATTCTTTTGAGCATTTTGGAAATGTTTTTGCACATTCATGCAAGAGGCTATTTACGATTGTCTGCCTTTTAGTCTTACCCCCCAAAACATCTAAAAATCTATTCATTGTGTAAGTCATGACATGCAAATGGGTTAAACTAGTCGTCTAGATTGATGAGGATTGATTACATGTGTTGAAAGGGAAAACATGAGAGTAAAACCTCATAGGCCATGTGACGGTCGTGGTGCGACCGCACATGAACTGCACACTCCTGCCCAATATTTGCAACGACTAGCGCACCCAAACAGACATGGTTTGCACACACACTCAAACCACTGAATACAATTGGATCCACCTCATGGACGCCGCTGATTGCCTAGAATGGCAGAGGGGACACGAAAAATGGTCTGGGCCAGGCCACCTGGATAAAGTGGTTGGTTTTACAAACCTTTCAGACATTATTTTATTACATAGTTATCTCTTTGTTTTATAATTTGAAGAAATGCTATGTTCGTGTCTCGGGGTCTGTCTTGTCATTGTGTATTGTTTAGTGTTTGTGTCTACCCCCCGTGTGTAAAAATGGTGCTGGCCGCCAGGTGTATATATATATGTTCATTGTTCTGTCTTGTTCAGTGAGTCAAGTCTTGTTAGGTATGTGCATTTATGTGGACCCTAATGTTTGACTGCTGATTTGTGTCCTCTACCCCATTTAGAGGCTTAGCAGGTATTTTTAATAGAGCTTGGTACTGCTGCATATTGTCCTCTACCCCATTTAGAGGCTGAGCAGGTGATATTCCTGAAGACTGCTGCTTTTTGTCCTCTGCCTATTGAGAGGCTTAGCAGTTCTCCAGAATATTTTGAAGGATAATAAAACCTTATATTTGAACCCTCACTCTGTCTCTGAGCTTTTCGGGCCAAACCCACATTTTTGACGGCAACCGAGGCTCGGTCCGTCACAGGCCACCAAGCTTGAGTGAAAAAAATCATGAAAGATTGTCCCATTGTTTTTCAACGGGTTGTATTTGTTGCTATACTGTCCAGTTTCAACATACATGAGGCATATTGATGCATCCTGCAAGATTCTTCAACAATCACTTGGAATTGAAATTGTTGTCAGTGACATGAAATTCCGAAAATAATATTAATTTAATTGGAATCATGCTATAATCTGGTATATGGTTATACATTTGTGTGAGTGAAAGAGACTTACAGGATATAATTTCATATTGGCAACATGACTAAAATATTTTGTCTGTCTTAAGGACTTTTATTTTCTGCTTTTCAGACATTGTTAATGCGACAAATAAATAAATAACAAAATAAAGATTGTTGAGTCCCAAATCTCGAGTCCGAGTCGAGTCTCAAGTCTTTTGAGGATAAGTCTCAAGTCAAGTGCGACTTGAGTCCCCATCTCGGCACCAAATAGCCTACAGTTTGTTCCCAGACTAAGTCTAAGTTAAAAACCCATGGAAAGGATAACATTTCAATCTAATTACTGTCGAATAACATATGGGGTTTTCCATTGGAACATTTGGCCGTGCTGCACTGGGCAGTGTCCATCTCTTTTGCGTTTTCATTACAAGTTGAACAGCGCCAAACTGTGC